>NC_132890.1:771328-807234 GCF_030463535.1 Salminus brasiliensis
TTTATACCCCTCTAGCCCACGCCTGGTATTAGGCAACATGGTGCCAATAGGCTTGTGTTGATCCGCTCCACAAAAGTCCTATTCTATTGACTAGACATGCTGTGAATGTGTGTCCACAAACATTTGGACATGTAGTGTATGTTCTCAATCAAATGAACAATCAATTCTGTTTATTTCCATGGTGCCTCATATGGCTGATTACCATCTTTGCAATGCATGTGCACGCTCTCTCACTCTCTCACTCACCCTCTCTCTCCGTCACTCACACATACACACACACACTCAGGTCGTATTGACAGCTGCTCATGGCTGGCAGCATCAGTTCAATGAAACACAATGGACTATTTTCTGGAGAAGTCCCAGAGCCTTGCTTTAATAAAGACTCGCAGCTGAGGCGTGTCATCTTTTTTAGACTGGATTCCACATCATCAAAGCGGAGAGAGGTGGAGAATAGTAATATACTGCCATTGCTACGATCAGTGTGACTCACAGATGGAGTTTTTGTTGAGTGGCAGTAGTAATTTGGCATGCATTTAAGGAGATACCACTTGGTCTGTGCAATGCACCGACGGCGTGACAGCAGCTCCTCTCCGCACTAAAAGTCTCAGCAGTAATTTGACACAAATGTTTTCCACTCACTTTGTAGTTCGGTTTAAATTATAACATCACTATAAAACGTACGGCACATATTTCTGCCAATTGATGCTTTACACTGTTGGGGATTTGCAGCAGGAAAATTGCTCTAAAGCCTTGGCTACGCTAATGACTTTTAAAGATAATGAGTATTGGGTGTCGCACACCGACACACTGAGTTTTACTGATTTTGATGCAAAAAAATGCCCGTTGTGAGCTTAAAAACTCAAAATCATTCACTACACGACTAAAACCTGTTGCTGAACCTGGCCCAAAACATGCATACCTCACATTGCCTAAGAGATGCAGATTTGCGCCACTATTTGCACCGCTGACCCAAAATAAAAGGAATGTGGAAAATGCTATTTGGTGAGGTTGTGGGTGGAAAGGCAGGGTCAGAAGGGTCTGTGCAGACTGCGTTGGAGGTGAGTAGCACAGCACATTTTGGAGGCTACCCTACATATGTTGGCTTCCTATACGAAATTCTGTTCCACTTTAAATGGTGCTGCTGTATCGGCATCAATAAAGGTGGGACGTAAAATTAAAATAGGAAACTGCCCAATAACTGCATAAGGCTGCACTTTTAATGCTCAGCTTTCACTGTCTATTCAGAGTCACTGGCCAGAATACGCTACTAAATTATAAGTCGGCACATGTGTGATATACTCCAACTGGTCTGAAACATGATTAGCAGGCCAAAAAGGAGCCTGTGCCCCTCATACACTACTCTCTAACTGTTGACTCCAACTGACAAAAAATCTGCAGACTACAACCAACCAGCAGAGACTCAGGCAGACTGAGTGTTGGGGTTCAATTTGGGATCAAAATTGCATAGTGTAACTCTCTCAACTCGGCTTTAAGGAACTGGAGCCCTTTCAGCCATTAGGATCAGAGGTATGTAAGAACATCCTTCCTACTGTGAAGCATGGTGGTGGTTGAAACCCATGTGCGGAGGGCAAGGTGGATTCAATCAAGTATCAGGAAATCTTCGGAGAGCCTGTCTTCTGTTGTGCATAATAGGATCTTCTAACAGAAACATGGATCACAAGCATACCTCCACCAAGTCCACCAAGGCTTGGTTCCGAAATAAGTTCTGGAAGGTTCTGGAGTGGCTGTCACAGTTGCCTGACTTGAATTCCAAAGAAAATCTTTGGAGAAGGCAGTTGCAGCAGCAAACTCAAGAATATCAGTGAACTGGAGGACACTACCCATGAGGAATGGGCTAAGATTCCTCAGGAACGCTGTCAGAAGCTGGTGTCTAGCTATGCATCACTTTTGCAGCAGGCCATGACAGCAGAAGGCTGCTCTTCTAAGTACTAAAGATGCTTGTCATGAAGGGGTCTTCATTAAAATATAATTTTGTGTTGAATTTAGAGAAATTACTTGTTCTATTAGTTGTGTTAAGCTATTTTAATTGGTCTTGTTTGATTGGTTTATTGCAAACTGCTAAAACGTCTGTTTGCAGTTTAGCTAATTTAACTAAACCAATTTGTAATGAGGTAGAACAATGATGATTTCATGATGTATATAAATATATATATATATATATATAGAGAGAGAGAGAGAGAGAGAGAGAGATAGATACCGCAGAAAACATTTGACATTCATTAATATTATATAAATAAATAGATAAATATTTATATTACATAATCATTAACCTCCTACCTCCTGCTCATTACACAGTGTTGTACTGCAAACACACATTTACACAAACTGCATATTATAAACTCCAGCTCAATTTCCTATATCATCTTCCTTCTCCAAAGCAGCACACTAATAACTGCACATTTTACTTCTTAATCTGTATTTTTATTTTACATGTTTGTGCATTTTTATTTCTATATATGTTTTATTTCTTATCTGTACACACTTCTGTTTTTTTTTCGGCCTCCTATCCTATTTTTTTTTCATATGACCAGACAGTCGTCAAAGCATCTGCTAGTTGTACCATATATAACTATATATGTGACTAATACACTCTGATTTGATTAGGTATGAGGGAAAAAAAGACAGACAGAGAGCCAAATCAATATAAACCCACCTGTCTCTCTCTCTCTCTCTCTCTCTCTCTCTCTCTCTCTCTCTCTCTCTCTCTTCAATGTCGGCTTTTCCTTTTTTTCCTTTCCTTTTTCCTTTTCCTCTTTACAGAGAGATAGAGAGCAGTACCCCACACTGCTGGAGAACCCAGTATAGAACACTATGGCCGCCTCCCTACAATTAAATAATCAGTGCAATAAAAGCAGGACAAAGAACAAAACAGTAATTTTCCGCCGGCTCTGCTTTAATTAGCACGTTTATGTCACTGCCATGGAAACGGACACTGCGCTGTCTGGAGTTCACAGGAACATAGGTTTTATACATTACTGAAACATCATAGATGGAATTTCCAGATGTGGACAATGACTTTGTCAGTCACGTAGTGGAGGTAGTAATAAAACACACAGATTTTTAAACTGAGCATTAAGAAACTAACTGTTACCATCATAGATCTTCATTAATTACTGTAACTTTCTACTTTGTTTCAGGTGTAATTAATCAGTAAACAGTCTTCAGTTATTAAAGTACCTACACATTTAACGTCCTAGTGTGTAATTAAGCATTAACACTATCAGTTCTTCACTAGTTACTGTTCCAAATAATAATTGGAGCTGAAATAGATAACATAAGCATAATAAGTATGTAGCCAATTGTCTCTGCACCACAGTTTAAACTTTCAAATCAAACCATAATTATTACTAAAATTACTGTAGAGAGTAAATACTGGGTAATTAATAGTTGCATAAATATTCTGGCCTAAAAGTAATTAAAACTACTGCAGTCAGGAATTAACAGATCTCTGCTGAAGCCGACAGCTAGAACACTGACTGATGGAGAACCCACAGTAAGATCAGGATCCAGCAGTGTCTGAACTTTAACAGAATGGAGGGGTAATGTTTGGAACGGGACCGGTCAGAACTAATTTACTAATGATTTACTAATGAAGTAAACCATAACAATTATAAAAAACAGTTTACCCATCCATAAGCTCTTCACGAGGATAGTCTTACTGAATTTTTAAAAATTTAATTCAATTTAGAATTGAAGAATTTAGAATCACACAATGTGTAGCATACATTCATTTACACGCAGAATTAGTAGGAATATCTAAGGGATTTCTGCATTTTCAGATAACACTGAAACAGAGCAGTGCTTAAGAATTCAACCTTTCATTCATGCTGTAGCTGCTTCACAACTTCCATTGCTCACCAACAAAATCACCACAAAATGCAGCGCAGTGTAATCCTCTAGTTAATGCTCTTGACCTTCTGCTCTTCTGCTGCTACGGCTTTGATTAGATCATTCTAACGTAAGAACAAGCAGAAAAAGAACTGTGAACTAAAACTTCTCCTCTCATGAAAAGAGGGCGGAACAAAGGTTCCTAGCTTCAGTTAAGTGTTTAGATCATGGCTGTGCTGGAGAGATGCTGTCACTTTGCAGAGTTTAATTCCTGTTCTAATTTAAAACAGCTGACCCACCTCATTAGAGAGGTCAGAAACATGTGAATATTAGTGGCAGAAGTGTTAAGTGAGGGACAGAACGAAGCCTTGAGTGCTCTTTTGGACGGTGGGGTTGTGCTAAGCGGATGGACTCTGATTTATCCATCGCTAAAAAGATGTGATACATTTAAAATAATCTAGGTGATTTATTGCTATTCATTATTGTTTTAATCTGCGGATGTTCAGAATAAAATGATAACCTGACAATCGCTGCTCATTGTGTTGAAATGAATAAAAGTTTAATAGGGAAACTGTGAGTTTATGCCAGTTTATTAAGTGGTCCCGCATAGACGCTTTGTAGATGACCATGTTTTGTAGATGATTTAATGTCTGTTTAATGCAACTGAATTGTAAAAGAACTGTGATGCATCCGACTCTTAAACCAGAGCAGTGTTTCTCAGCCCTGGTCCTGGAGGCACCCCGTTCTGCACATATTAGTGGATTCCCTGCTTTAACACACCCCCTGAAACTCTGCAAGGGCTTCTTAATCAGCTGATTACGAGAATCAGGTGTTTTGGGGGCAGGGGAAACATAAAAAGTGCAGGGTGCCTCCAGGACCAGGGTTGAGAAGCAGTTTCCTAGAGGTCCACCAGAACACCTGTACATACCTGTATCATAAAAAGTGGGACCAAGATTCTACTTTCATTCCTCACTCCCAATTTTGAGCAGAGTATTTCTGATTCCATTTACTAAAAAAAACTGTGTAAAGAACCTTTTTATAGATTGAAACAAGTTCATGTACATTTTAAACCAATTCAGATACCAATACCTATTATTTTACAAAAATGATTCCTCATGTATTACATTTTTTATAGTATTGCCTAAAGAATCTGTAGCAGCACCTTCATTTTTAAGAGTGATGTAGCTTTACTACGTTGTCTATTTTACTTAACATACCTCCCATATACAGGTGCTCTTCGTAGGATAACAATTAATTACCATAACCCATCTTTTGATACACACTTGTTCTCCTTTATTCTATCCATAATTGAAAAGGGACCACCATAGGACCACTGTTGAGTAGAAATTTTGTTGGTGTCTCAGCAGTGAAGTGACACTGAAATGGTAGTGGCGTGTTGAGTATCTAGATGGTAGAACCTGACTGATAAATTGTGTATTGACATATGGGATCCAATCAGTAAACTGCAATCCTACATTGCACACCTGTATTGTAGATGTTTCTGATGAAATGACCAATCAGCATGCTCAGTGTATGTACCTCCATGTCTGAACCTGAGGCACTGGCTTCTACACAAATGCTCATTATCTTTAAACACATTACTTCACTTTATGGTGGATGATTTTTTAAATTGAATCAGCCATAACATTAAAGCCACTACGGGGAGAAGTGAATATCACTGATTATCTGGTTTCAATAGCACCTGTGAAGAGGTGGGATGTACATATTAGACAACAAGTGAATCAGTTGGTCAGTCAGTTCAGGCAGAGGTCAGTACCTACTAAATGTGGTCCAGAAAAGATTATCTCCAGCTCCTGGAGGACCTAAAGTAACTGCCGCTAATCTTAGTCTTGGTGCCAGATACCACAGGACACCTTCAGAGGTCTTGTGAAGTCCATGCCTTGCAGCGTAGGGGATCTACACAGTATTAGGCAGGCGGTATTAATGTTATGTCTGATCTGTGTATATGTATAGTGTAATGAATGTAGTCACACACACTCACTTCCTTGGTTAATGAAGCCCCAGGGTGCTTATTTCCATAGTGCTGAGATGTGAGGCTGTGGGCTCTAACAGAGCATCTTAGACCACATGCTGTGTGGTGAAATGGCCAACCTGCTGGTTTAGTGGGTAACAGAAAGAAAATTCCACTGGTTTTTGCTCTGCATTAAAGTTTAGATGTTTGTAAAGTAGCTCTGTCTTCAGAAACCTCCAGCCATGGTATTGAAGGATGTGGGATGAGTTGCAGGAACTGTTTTAAGGCCAGTCAGCAGAAACCAAGCTTCAGCAATAAAATCTGATATTCAGAATTTGATATAATTTGAGAGTCTGCCATTATTTCTTGTTATTATGTTGTTCCTGTTATGTGGATCTTGGCCTACTGCTCATATTGCATTCTGCTCCACCTCTTCTTTCAGCTATGAGAGCACGTAGCTGTATGTTGGGGCATTTTAAGGCTTTAAAAGCTTCTAAATCCATCTCGTTTTGTTGGTGTATCTGCCCAAGATTTGGAGTAGCTTTTACAAGGCATGTTGGAGGTGACGGAGAGAGATTATTCACAGTGCTTGTCGTGACTTCTCGCGTCTCCTCAGCACTCCCTCCGTGACTGTGGGACTGGGTGTGTGTGAAAGGGCTCAATTATTCATACACATGCTTTGAGACGTAGTTTTTTGGATGTAAAAGCCTCTAACAACCTTTGACTTGGTGCTACAAAGCAAAGCACAGAAAGCTGAATGCTGTCCTTTGACAACTGTATATAAGGATACAAACATCAAGCAGAAGGAAACACATATATCAGATCAGAATCATTGGAGTTGATAAGTTCCTAATTGTACATTAGCTTCTTGCAAACTAATGTAATAACCAATTTAGGATCTATGAGCTTGAGCTTCTTCCTTTAATTTCCAGCAAATGCCTTTGAACAATTTTAAAGGATTTTGTCCTGCAAAGAGCACAACAAGCCGCAGCATTATGATCCCAGGTCTGATAAGCCACACAATTAAACCAATTTTGCTAATCTTAATTAAGCATGCGACTATGTCTTTAAAGTTAAGGAAGAGAGGGTTGTGTTGTGTGACTCGGACCTAATTAACTAAAGTTCCTGCTTGCAATTAAGGCACAGAGATTTCATTAGAGCCACTGTTGGTTAAGACACATCAGTGTAGTGACAGACCCATGCTTTCAAACAGCACCGACTGAAAAAAGCCCTGTAGGCACCCACCAGGCGAACTCGGGAGCGATGATGTACTCATACTAATAGGATCCAGCTTTCTGAAAGAGGCTGAGGAGAAAGAAAGCTTTTGCCTTTTGCCTTTGGTTCACCTTTGCAGAGCTTCAGAGCTTTAGAGCTATAGAGATGAATCTCGGTGTGAAGCTGGCAGAAATGCCATGACTAATCAGTATATAATAGAGGGTATTTCTCATGTTTAATCAGATATTAGCCTTTAATTATGAAAATGAATGTGAACTTTCTCTGCAGCATTGTCCTGGAGCTGAACTTTTCTCGACTGGTAATCAAGGATTGTGAATTATTTTCTCTGGCTACATCTGGAGTTATCATTGGTGTTTTGCAGTATTGCTTAATTGCAATTACATTATCACATGAATCAATTAATTGCATTTGCATTCAATTTATATTCCGCATCGCTAGGCTTAAGTCTGCACTTTTTATTCACGGCCATCTGTTCCAATGGCAAGAAATTACTGAATGTGCACTATATGTCCAAATGTTGACACTCCTTCTAAGAAATGCATTCAGGTACTTTAAGTCGCACCCATTGCTGACACACATGTGCAAATGCACACACAGCTTGTCTAGTCCCTGTAAAGAAGAAATAATGCCAATAGAATAGGACTCTCTGGAGCAGATCAACATGAACCTATTGGCTCCATGCTGCCTAATGCCAGGCATGGGTTAGAGGGGTATAAAGCCCCCCAGCATTGAGGAGCTGTGGAGCAGTGGAGGAACTGTGTTCTCTGGAATGATTGTGGAGGAGCTCCATCCGGTACTTTTGGGTTGAGTTAGGGAGTTGAGGTGGGATGAGGTGGGGTGATGCTCATCCAACATCCTGACCTCACAAATGCATTTGTGAATGCAATCAAATCCTTGCAGCAATGCTCCTTCAACATATATTTTAATACCCTTGATTTCAATTATAAATGAGCACGTGTCCCAATACATTTGTCCATGTAGTGTACAATGAAAACAATGTTAAGATCAGTTTGTTTCAGTGAGCTATGAGAGTGAAATAATAAGTTATTTGGTTAAATGATCCCCCTTTACGCTTTATGTTGCAGATGTTTCCGTGAGTCTGCTGTCATTGGTGGTGACCGCCTGTGGCCTGGCCTTGTTCGGCGTCTCTCTCTTTGTCTCCTGGAAACTCTGCTGGATTCCATGGCGCGAGCGAGGTCTCTCTCCTGGCACCAAAGAGAGCCAGCCGGACCCTCACCCTCTCCCGCCTCCTCCGCCCCTTCAGCCGCAGCCTATTTACACAGAAGTGGATGCCACCCTCGACCGCCGGAACCATCCACGAGGCTCGGTGGTTAAGGAGATGACGGTACCCCCCACGCCAGTCTCTCCTCCAGCGCCTGCATCTCCTCCGCCTGTCCCGGTGCCTGAGGCAGCCCTGAAGATCAGCCACACTTCACCTGACATTCCCCTCGAGGTGGAATCCAAGGCCCGGGAGAACGGTGTCTATGGCAACAGCCGCATTCAGAGGCAAACCTCTGAGACGTCCTCCACCTGTGTCCGGTCAGTGAGGTTAGGTGCTATAGGGCAGTCGGCAGTGAAGCTTCAGTGAATATAGAGCTCAGACAGGCGTAGGGTTGTGTTTTTGATTGACAGATGAGAGGATGTTGTTTCGGAATTTGGTAATTTTCTTGAGCATTTCTATTGATATAAAAAAAAAAACAAATAGAATGGGAATTATAAAGAGGTAGGATGGCAAACAGGATTTTGGAGAATTAAAAAATACATATATATATATATAAAAATATTAATGCAAAATGAAATCCTTATTCACAAAAAAAAGTTCAGTTAATTCAGTTTAATATAATGCACATACAATAAATGTTATTTTGTTAATTTTAGTTCGCTTGTTTCGCCAGTGTTCAACCAAATGGCACATTGGAATCAGATCAGTTTGAGGCAACATTATCATTTGTGTTGCAGGGTGTATCATCACGGTCACTCAAAAACCTTTACAAGAGACCTTTACCCACTTTACAAGAGAAGGAAAAAACCAAACTCATAAAAAGACATTATGACAAAGTAACTAAAGCAACAAAAAGTGAAGATACAACAATGTGCACATAATGAGTGCATAGCATAAGAATATAAAGAAAGAATAATGCAATAAATAATAAAACAACACCAAAAAGATCAATAAAGCAACATAAATATTGCACTGATATTGGATATTTCACTTTTGTTTGATAATCATCATATAAAACCTACTGTACCTTGCTAATGTTGTTGCAAACCTGCACTTTTTATTATCATATTTTCAGCTTTTTACTGCTGAAGAAAGATCTGTTGACTGCTATTTTCTGCATGCAGCCAAGCTCCCTGCCAGTCTATTTAATGGGATGTTTGTCCCTGGAAAAGTGCCTAGACTTATTCATAAAGTGACGGATAGCTGGCAGATGATTACATTTTCATGTTATATGAACTACACTCAAACATATCAAAAAAGAACTGTCATTACATGCTGCCAAGCTTTTTTACAGTCCTCTTACTGATTGTCTTCTTGAAGGTCAAGTCTTCTCCTTTGTGTTGCTCTGTTCACAGGCAAAGCTCTATCCGGCGTCACATGAACCAGTCCAATCCTGACTTTATGGTAGCTCAGTTCCAGAGGCAAGACTCTCTGACAGGAATGAGTCTTGGCAGGCTAAAACCAGAGTTGTACAAGCAGCGCTCTCTGGACGGTGAGGAGAACCGAAGTGGTCGAGGTGGTACGTGTGGTCGTCTCCATTTTATCCTCAAATATGACTGCGATCTGGAGCAGCTTATTGTCAAGATCCATAGAGCCCAAGATCTTCCAGCCAAGGACTTTTCCGGCACCTCAGATCCATATGTTAAAATCTATCTCCTGCCTGACCGCAAGACCAAGCACCAGACCAAGGTGCATCGTAAGACTCTGAACCCTGTGTTTGATGAGGTCTTCCTCTTCCCTGTGGCGTACGCTGAACTCCCCACGCGAAAGCTCCACTTCACTGTTTATGATTTTGACCGTTTTTCACGTCATGACATCATTGGACAAGTGGTGGTGGACAACTTCCTGGACCTGGTAGACTTTCCTCGGGAGACCAAGCTTTGCAGGGACATCCACTTTGTGTCCTCGGTGAGTAGTCCTCTACTTCTGATATCAAAAGATTATTGGTCTGTTTTTTTATGCATTGTATAAGAGACATTTAGTGTCCTCTTACTCTTAAAAGTATAGGTTCCTAAATGCTTCTTGGATTCGATTCTTGGAAAGATTAATACCTTTACATACCATGGAGGCCCATTAAAAAGTTCTTTACACTCTTATTTACAAAAATTATGATCTTACCATTGTTTGGAATGTTCCTGAACAAACAATATTTTTTTTCCCTACAATTGAGCATAGTAGTTTTATCTTTAAATATAGTAGTTTTATCTTTAAATATAGTAGTTTTATTTTTTTTTTACCTACCAAAAGAATAGGACAAAAAAAAAAAGACATGAACCCTGGCGTGGTCTAGGGGTACAAAGCATCCAGCATTGAGCTGTGGAGCAGTGGAACTTTTAGAATGATGGTGTTCCATCCAGTAGTTTTGGGATGAGGTAAGGATGAGGTAGATAAGATAAGACTGCAGGACTAATCCTTTATTAGTCCTGCAGTGGGAAAATTCTCAGTGTATGTAAATTCTTAGTGTATGTGTAAATTCTCAAAATGTAGATAAATAATTTGCACTACATACACAATATAAATAAGAATAAAAGAAAAAAGCAATAACAATATAATTTACAGGTAATTGCAAATGACTCTTAATTGCACATGTGTGTGTGTGTGTGTGTGTGTGGGGGGGGGGTATTTCACATAGTATATTTGCATTGAGGGATCTTTGATCTTTGTTCCCTGAACATGTGTGTGTAGGGTGGGTATCCAAAATCCTGACCTCACCAATGTTCTTGTCAGAATGTAATCAAATCCTCACAGCAATGTTCATCCAAAATGTATCAAAAAACTTTCTTTCCTGGACAGTAGCAGACAACAAAAGCAAGAGAAACTCTTTTAATACCCTTGATTTCAGAAGAAACGATACAATGTGTCTCAATACTTTTGTCCATATAGAGTATATTTAGCTTTGACCAAACATGACTTTGCAGCATCATGAGAATTGTTATTATTGTTATGGTTTGATTTCCCCACATAATTCACTACATAACCCATACACACATACGTAAAATAAAGACAGTGGGCACCTATCATGTTATGGTGGGCTTTTGAAAGTCCCTTTCTTTTAAAACTGAGCTAAGGCTTGCACACCCAGCTGAATAATAAAAGCTAGACTGGGTCAAATTGAACTGTGCAGAACAATGAAAGAGAATAGATCTGAAATCTCTTTTATTTCTTCAATCTATTTTCACATTCAGTCTATATAGTGATCTGGGTGAAGGGAATAGTGAATGAGTGAATTAGGGAATGGTTTTAAACACTGCTGTAGATACAATTGATCAGATATGTTCTCCTCTGGACATTTCCTTCAAGAATCATTTATTAAACCATTGATTTAAAACACAGAAATTGCTTTTGCAATGGCGTATGGTTCAAAGTGTCAGGGAAATTTTCATCAGTGGTTTTGACTGGTCTAGAATCAATTTTATTGACAGTCAGCAGCAAAATAAATAAATAAATAAAATCTTTTGACTAAACTGGGATACCTGGGTGGGTGTTTGGTGGTAAAACTAATGCTTCAATGGGTCAGAGCTGTTTTGAAGGCAGAAGTGGAACCTATGCAATATTTGGCAGATGGTTTTCAGATTTTGGCTGATTGGTGGTCTTTGTGCTTTCATTTGGGCCTGAATTTGAGCCTGAATTTCTGTGCGAGTGCCACCTGGTCACTGACAAAGATTCTAAAATGGACCGCCAAAGCATTGTGTGGATGCTTAAAAGGTTTAATTTCAGGTTGAAGGGTTCTAGAAACCCTTTTACAAATATAACACAAAAAAAGTGTTCCAATATTGTCCCGAGTTACAAGAACAACTTTTTTAGTAGGGACATGTTGTATATGGGTCTTTAAAATTTTTTAATTGCTTCTATTAAGCACCTAAACATTTCTATTATTGTTACATAATTGTTTAAAAAAAACTTTTAAAATGGTTCTGTGGTATAGCACCAAAAGGGTTCCACTATTGAGGTAAAGACCTCTTAGACTGTGCTCTATATATACTGCTGAAAGTAGAGGAAGCAGGTCCTATTCATGGAACCTCACTAATCTTTCCTTTTGATTGGCTGTGCATTACATTCATCATTCTGTTTTATAGCAGCAGATGGATACAGCCCAACAACACAAGGATAAATATTTTATTTTACTTCATTTATTTCCTCCTCCTCCTCCTCCTCCTCCTCATCCACTCCCATTTCTTCTTCTCTTGGAAAGATTAATCATTCCATTTTTCATCCTATCTTCTCATTCTTGGAGCTTTGATGTACATCACCTCATCAGTTTCCCACCCATTCCTATTATCCCTCTCACTCTCTCTCTCTCTCTCTCTCATTTTTTCTCCCCTCACCAGTAGGAGTTCTCTATCTTCTCTGTTGAACAGGTCTGGTAGTAGAGAGATGTTCTGCAGGATGAAGGATGAGTGTACTGCTGGTGTGAAAATGGTGAATTATTGCTTTTCCCAAATGCTCCTATCCAAACTGGGTTCTATGGAGAGACAGCGGCACCATATGAGGGGAAGGTTAAGATGATTCAAAGGGCATGTGACTAACAGAGGCCCTAAATTATGTATTTTGAAGTATTTTATCAGACAGTTTAGAGGTGTGGGGCCCAGTGTAATATACTTTCATGGTGCCCAAAATTTCTGGCTTCTCTTTGGCTTCCACTGGTGATTGATTTTTGGAAGCACAAATCAGTTAAACTGAAGCGCTTTGAGCTCACCTTTCACCTTGTGAACAGTCCACAAAGGAATTCCATTTCCAGTAAAAATTAATTAAATTTCATCAAAGAAAACCACACACACACATGAATAAACACACACACTCAAACCGATGTGCATTGTTGATCCATGGCTATTGTTAGAGTAGTGTTTACATTCTACTGTAATGTTTACAGAAGCAGTTGGGTACAAATAACAGCCCTGTGACAAGAATCCAAAATGATTTTCCATAACAAGCAACAAACAAAGAGCTCAAACGGTTCTAAATAAATACTGTTTCTCAGTAGGCCTCAAACTGGCATATGGCTCCAGACCCAAGCACCAGCACTGAACTGTAAATAGGGGGCGGAAACACAGCTTCTGTCTCAGAAAATAAAAACACTGCTTCAGCCTCTTTCATTCAAGGCAGAGGAAGTTCAAATTTAATCATGAATGTAATAAAATTGAATGCTGACCCAAACCTGTAAGCAATCGATGCCTCTTCAGGCTGCAATGATGATGATCTATGCAGTTAGCGTCCATGATTTATTTGCTGCTGATGACCTTTATCTAATTAGCCCCCAGAATACATTATTCATCAAGTGACTCAATTAAAGAGTGCAGACAAACTGCCAGACGACCACAAACAAACCCTCCTAATGACACCTTTACAAATCCATTGTCCGCATCAGTCGATAGCGCGAATCAAGATAAATGTGCAATTAAATGTGGGATTTTAATTTTGCCTCTGAAGCCGTTCAGAGAGATAGAGACCATCCTCCTGATTAAAATAGCACAGCCTTCCAGAGTACCAGCTATGTTCCTTTGACAAAGACTTATGCTTCAAATGGCATGTTTAGATTTGACTTGGTGTCAATCTTGTTAAAAACAGTTAAAAACAGTTACCGGTTAAACAAAGATGACTTTTTTACACTTTGTTCATTTCTCACCTTTTTTAACAAAAAAGAAGAGTTAAAGGGCCTGTGGTTCTGTTTTTATAGTGTAAGCACACTCCAATAAATTCCACTATTGGTAGAACAATGACAACTCAAGAAATCGCTTAAACGGTTCTTTGCCTACTTAAATTGATCTGACCTATGATGCAGACCCTCATGTAGATGGAAATGTAATGTAGACATTTTTACGAATGGTTCTATGTAGCATCAAAATGGTTCAAAGAACACTTTTCAGTACTATCTAGAATATGTTTTGTCTACAGTGCACACACACTTTTCTGTTCAGCAGTTTAACTTTCCATTTAAATTGATATAATGGATTATTGTTCTTGTAGCATATTATTAGAATTTCAATTCATTTTGTTTTTCATTGTAAAGAAACCAGGTAACCAAAAACAACAACAACAAAAAATAACAAATAATTTTACAATCGTTTTCCACAAGTAAGCTGAGGGGTTCAAGGGATTAGATGAAAACAACATTTTTAATTGAAAAAAAAAAAGTAGGCTGAATGTTTCACATTTTATAGCACATATACAGTGCACTGTGTGGGGTGATGAATATTGACATGAGCAGCATTCTAAGCATATTTTCTTTTCTTTTATTTATTAAAATGGAGATTTCACCTCTCTAAAATCAAAAGATTCTAGTTAAGAAGTAAAACCTGGTTAGGCTTGAATGTAGCTGATTCTAGTCACATTGTTTGTGCAATGGCAGAAGCCTGGACTATTCTGTAACTTGGACTTTTTGTGTTTAATTCAGGGCAGTTTGAGATGCCTCCCTCCCTCTAAAATGGAAGTTTAAATGCCAATCTGTGCCCTCGCCTTCAGCATCTCAAAACAAATCAAAGCATAATGCTGCCGAGAGCTTGCAGGGCTGCAGAGGGCCTGGGCTTCCAGACAACCAAACATCTATTTTTATCCACCTTTACATGCAGATTGTTTGAGGCAGAGAAAATATTGATATTTTCCAGAGCTCACTATCCTTAGGAGAACATCATTAGAGAGGCCCCTGTAGCCTCAAGCTACAGAACGCTGTCACCGAGGTCTGGATAGGAGCAGTCCTGCCTGACAGTGAGGATTTAATGCAAGCCACCACAAAACAATGAGAAGAAGAATAATAGGAATAATCAGATACACTTTTCCAAGTCTAGTTCTGCACCATGTGCCTTTTATTTGTGTATCAAAGTCTGATTCTAAACTAGAACTATTAGCAAGTAAAGTCCAGTAGCATGCAGCACTTGCCCTTTCACAGTTGTCTAGCACTTTTTAAAGTTTTAAACAGACTCCTTTCTGTACCGTACCCATCTTAGAGCACCACCAGAGTGACCTTTTTCTTCTCACGAATGGTGGAAGAAGTGTCATTTCCTGCTGAGTGTGCCCTCAAACTAGCAGCGGGGTGTAGGTTTCTAATCTCACCCCATTTTTCCAGCCATTACCTCCCTGGGTCTGTCTTCACCCCAGGGCTGGAGGCATTAGGATATTATCGGTAAATGTCAGAAGAGAAAAGACTGTCTGGCTTAGACTTGCAACCAGAGATACAAAGAGGATCATCTTGTTCCCTAAGGCTGAAAGAAGTGCCTGACTGCACGCAAACACTCTCTGAACTTCAATCTCTGTCTGTTTTTGTCCTTGAAATGAGTCCAGAAAAAGTTTCCCAACAGTGTGATCGGACGGCCATCACCTGCCCACGTGTTCAGGGTGGTGTGTCTGATATCCAAAGAAATATGAGCTGGGTCACTATCAGGGTTCTGTCAGTTCAGTTCACATTAGTTTCTACACCAATCTTAAAAAGTTGTTCAAGACATTTTGTTGAAGCATTTCATTTCTTTTAAGTGAGATATTTGCATATTTGACTGCTCATACTAATTTGCCCTGGTTTGTTACTTGCCTGTGTCTATGTGTCACATTAAAACATCGGCCTGTGGTTGATCAGTTTGTATGTCAGTAAAATGGCAAATGGCCCCTTCCTATCAAAGTAGATTGTGTTTAAGGACAAAAAACACAGGAATAAGATTACCTTCTCATCCACCTGATCCCAGTTACTCTATCATGGTCTACACAGCCTCCTCTGATGACACTGTTTGATGATTTTTAGCAACATTATTACATTATATAAAACATCCCAGTGATGTTTTTCTTCTTTGAGTGCAGTACACACAGATTATGTCATTTCATTTAACAGCGCTGCCAGTGGATAGGTGAGAAATATTTGTCATATTTTTGTAATGGAACAGTTAGCCTATATCAATGTTTTTGTGCGAGATTATGTTGGTTTAAAACATGGAAAATTGCAGCTTGACCTTAAAAAAAAATTGTTTGTGGTATGAATCTATACGTAATCAGGCACCAGCTCTCAGCTCAGCTTTCTCTGAGAGGGTTAAAATAAATAACCCATACCCAAACACTATGGCAGTTTTATAATAATAATAATAATAATAATAATAATTGCTAGTCATGTATTTAATAATCATATGTGTTCTGATTATTCCACACTGCTCATAATAAACTAGCAGACGCCCTTTCTTGTTGCCATGGCTGGACTTCATCTGCTCTGCTGTCATTTATATAGTAGGTTTTGTAGGCAAATGACATTCAGGGCTGAAGAAACTCTGCATACTGAATACTCAATGACGAAGCTTTCCTTGTGAAAAGCGGATGAATAGGTGCAAGAAGACTACCTTGCCTGGATTCACACATTTGGTATTTTGAGAGCAAGTGTTAACTTGTCTGTTAATTACAAAAATGGAAAGTGATGCTCAAGGCGAAGTGAGGTGTAGGAATATACTCAGAGTCAGTGGCTTTAGTTTATCATCTGTTCTCTGCTCTTTACGTCTGGAAGGGTGTTGCTGACGTTTCCTGCATGTGAATAGATTGTCTTCCTTTCTGCAAGGAACTGAAATTGTATTAAAACCCCAGAACAACAAGAGTCCATCAAAATACGCTTTATGTTTCTATCTCTCTTCTCAGGACAATGTGGATCTGGGCGATTTGATGTTTTCTCTCTGTTACCTACCCACTGCTGGTCGACTGACCATTACAGTGGTAAAAGCACGCAACCTGAAAGCCATGGACATCACTGGAGCTTCAGGTGAGCACACTAATGAGATACATTTTGTGGAAATTACTTTTTTTTTATAATCGTTCTCTTTATAATCGCAAAACTGCTTTGACTAATGTAAAGAAAATAAAAATACATTTCTCCTGGTTCCTTTTTTCCAGACCCATATGTAAAAGTTTCTCTAATGTGCGAAGGCCGAAGGTTGAAAAAGAGGAAAACATCCACCAAAAGAAACACCCTGAACCCTGTTTATAATGAAGCTATAGTATTTGACGTCCCACCAGAGAATATTGATCAAATTAGTCTTTTAATAGCTGTGATGGACTATGATCGGTGAGCCACACTCCCCCTGTCTTTCTCAACATCACATTCCATAGCATTCTGTCTGAGATGTTTTTAGATTAGAGAGGTTGTTTTCTGTATTTTTTACATTTATATCAGATAAAGAGACTTGTTCATGTTCAGTAAAGAGCGGCTCCTTTCACAGTGTAGGTCACAACGAGGTTATAGGTGTGAGTCGAGTGGGTAACGATGCTGAGAGTCTGGGCAGAGACCACTGGAATGAGATGCTCACGTACCCTCGTAAGCCCATTGCTCGCTGGCACCCACTTGTCGAGGTAAGACTGTGTCTGAATCAGGAATTATTCTAAAATTACTGAAATAAACTTACTGTTAGTTTCTGCATCTAATCCATTTTTACATGGTGTTCGAATTTAATGATAAATGTACTAATAGAAATTCTCCAAAATTTTAAATTCCATTGAAGTTTAGAAAGGTTTTTCCTTAGTCTATAAAGTTGCTGTTTTATGAGGTTTTTGAATTAGAGCAACACTTTATTTGTTAAAACTAATGTGAGAATAAATACAATACATTCTGATTTGGTGTGCGAGTGTGTTAGTTTGACTATTCTCATCTAACACCTTGGGTGTGTCCTAATTGCAAATTAATTAGGAATACTAACTAGTTAGTGAGTATGTAGTGTGTAATAAAAGTGTCGAAGCTGAGTTTACTCAAATACACACAATATATACTTAGAACAGGTAATTTTTTTAATGTGGTTCCAATGGGCACTATTTTCCCACAATGCAAAACTGAAAGGGAGGAGCAGCAATAGCATAGCAACACTTCATCTCTTCACTTCCTGCTGGTAGGTGTTACTTACCTGATAGTGTCAGGCCTAGATTATCTGATCGGTCCTTCATTAGAGTAAATCAGGTGAGCTGCTGGAGGAAATAAACAAATCTGTAGAAATCAGAGAGGAACAGCACCCAGACCTGTGTTCTTCAAGACTTCAGCTATTATAGATTAAGCATATTATAGATTAAACAGTTATTTTAGATTAAACAGTCCAAAGTCTAATACAAAATGCTGGTAATGAATTAATTAATTTATTTATGTATTTATTTAGTCCATTGTATCTAAATAGATATTGTCCTGCCAGGCCAGATAAATAAATCAGTAACCTCTCAGTTTGTGGGCAAGTGTTTCCACAAATATCCTCTTTTTTCTGCCTGTATTTTTATTTTGTTCACAGCTATATGATTGAAAAGTGTGAGATCGTGCCACTTCAGTTATACAGTCTCTCCAATTACTATAAGATGTTTCAGAGAATTGAATTGTGGCTATTTGCCTGTGAGGCTGTAGAAGGACATTTATTAGAAAGACAAAAGTGAAAGCATGCAGTTGACCTCTGCACTTAACAGCTTGCAGCATTGGAGGGAGTGTGTCTCTATTTAAAATGCTAATATTAATAATTATAAAGCAGTAGTGTGTAAAGCTTGTGGGCAAATAAAAGAGAGACGGAGGGAGAGAGAGATTCTCATAAATAGAGTAAAGAAAGAGACAGACAATACAATAAAAAGGAAAGGGGAACAGTAGACAGCAGTGCAGTCTTGGATACTCATTGCTCGTAAGCTTCCAGATCATGGTCTGAACTGTAAGAGAGCTCATTTATTATTTATCAGTTTTCCTCCCATGCCATTTGAGTCAAGGTTATAATGCCTCCACAGCCCTCATTCATCTCCCGCTAAACTCATATTCCAAATGCCATCAGTTTGAATTGTATGTATTCATTTTTAGTCACTATCTGCTGGGGTACCAGCTTTCGATTCACAAGAAAACAATCACTGTAGTGAAAAAGAGAAGAAGAGAAGAGAAGAGAGAGACAGTGGTCAAGGCGGTTGGGGGGATCGTGCTGACCCTTAGCACGGAGAAGGCGAACATTTCTGTTTCTTGTTTGTTGAAGTAACGGACGTGCCTGGTGCATTATATATTAATAAATCTATTCTGGGCTCTCGTGTTGCACTGCGGGGAGAAAGAACAAATTGTTTCTCTCACAACAGATGGTTTTGCAGGCTGGGGTGGCTGAAAAGTGCATTGTGTGATTCAAGCACTGCTTTGGCTTTTCTAAACACGGAAGCGGTTTTGACCTCTCAGCTAAGAGCCCACCTTCAACCTCAGACTCCATCACCCAATTCATTTATAAACCACATGTCCAAAAATATCTGGACATGCCTTATAATTAGTGAGGTCGGCTTCTTTAGGTTGCACCCCTTAATGGTTCACAGGGGCTCACATTCTTACCGACAGCTTAGAAAAACACTGCCAGTCGAAAGGGGAGCTTTGAAGAAGCTAAACGTGAGCCTACTCAACTGACCATGATAGCTGGTTGATTGTAGGTACAATAGTGACGACAGCTGAAGTTTCCGTCTAAAATCCAATATCTTCCAAACATCAAATTTCAACATGATATTAATATAAAATACCAACATTTAGTTGTGAGGTATGATGACCAAAACCCTGCTGAACTCCATAATGATAAGGTCCACGCAAGGTCCACTTCTAATGTGGTTAGACAAGTCATGGTGTTAAGTAACCAAAATTCAACATCTGTCTAATTTTGGAGCTTGATGATGTCAGTCCAATGTTGTTTTTTGACAAATATGTGAATTTAAATTCCAACCAAAATCCAACATTTTGACATCAATGTGGTTTTCAGTTTCAATCAAAATTCAACGTCTGATTTTACACTCAGTGGTTCCTCAGAGCAGTGGTCCCAACCTTAGCGGTACCATAGCCATTGTTGACTATAAGTCTTAGAGTGCCTAAATGGTCTCATTCTGTCTTTGTGGAAAGAATGTCCCTCTGTCACCCCCCATTACGGTGTGATGTTAGCCAATATAGGCATCTGTTAGCTGAGAGAATTACCAGTTAGAAAGTGTATCCTGCTGTTCAATGATTAGCGTCATTAGCTTCAGCTATACACAGTAGCCTTCTATCTTATTTGTATTTATTACATCATTTATAATGTTTTACAAAACAGTATATATTATACATTAGGTATGTAGCTGTTTATTATTATTATTTGCTATTTAAGGCTTAATAAGGTACTATAAGTATACTAGTGTACTATATAATATACCAGAGTGTTGCCTCTTTGGTCATGTTTATGCTTCCATTGAGTTCTGGACTTTCTGTAATTCTAATCCTGCATTGTGACAAAGCATCCTGGTAAAAGTCTTATTTTAGTTGAATTGAATCGAATAGACCCAGTAAACCCATTTGGATCTAAATGATTAAGTATTGATTCCTGCTCTGCTCTCATATCCTGCAGTACCAGGGGTCCACTGGAGGAAGCCAGACAGGGTCCTGCAACTCCCTTAGGACTCCTCCCTCTCCATAGAGAAAATCCTGCCTCAGTCTCAGCGTTTGATTGGGCAGCAGCTTTACCCTGAAAGCTGGCAAGCTGACACAGAGCTGCTAACCTCCAGAGGAGACTTCTACGAAAAAGGCCCGGAACACCGCTCTGTTCATCCTGTGCCTCTGAAAGCCCTTCCTTGCATGGGAACACTGATTGTTTAAAGCTGCATGTTGAGTGGTCACATACTGTATGGTTATTTTTACACAAAATATGGTGATATGAAAAGAGAACAAGGGTGTCTTTAGTAATGTTTTTATTATTATTTTTTCAGTGTTAACAGTGTTACACTGGTAATATAAATGCTTAGGTTCTAGACACACGTTTCAGTACCACTTTTTAAGTGTGTTGAGTTGAGCTGTTATCCTGTTTGAGAGCACTTTGAGCGCAACATCAAGTAAACACAGATGTTAAAGGAAAAAAACAGTTAAAAAAATATAAAATTTATAAAAAATATAAAAATATATAAAAATTACATTTAATTTACTTGATGTTGCTGCCAATCTTAAGCAGTCCTCCTGCTCAACGTTTAAAAAAGTTAGACGAGTTTTAGAACCTAAACGTTTGGATTACAGTGTAGTAGCCAGTCTCAAATGTAATAGGCCCCTCCCCATTGCACAAACAACCACTAATCAGGGAGGGTGAGGGCTAGTAAACAGCTAATTTGATGCTCATGCAACCTGCTATTGCATCGTTTTCAACTACCGGCTCAACAGCTCACCTGGGACTCTACCACGGGCTCACCTTTGCACTGGATTTAGTGCTCTCAAAAAAAGTGTTCTAGGTCACCAAGAGCATTCGTATGGGTGTCTATAAGCTTTATTTGATTAAGCGTCTCTTTTTTTAAAGCATAGTCTTAGTTCCTGTTTCTGACTGGATATTGTAGTGTGTGTTATTGTGCCATCTGTAGATCTTGAGGTCATATTTTCCACTGACATCATTCCTCTTTTTCTTTTTTCTCAAAAGTGCATGAATGTGTGTTTTGGTGAGGTACAGTCTGAAGCAGTTTTGTCATGAAATAATGTGTGAATTCTGTCATGTTGCTGCCATTTGCTGATGGTTTATTTACAGACTTTGCAAGTAAAATGTAATTTCATGTCAATAAACACACGTTTCTAAAAAAGAAAAAAAAGAAAAGAACATTCTTAATCTTCTGTAGAACTATTCCAATTGTTAAACGGTCATATCAGACACCTTTGGGGCGAAGTACTTGCCTTTCAATATTTACCCAGCAAGAATTAATAATCAAATTTCGAGCTCTTCTAAATCCTGAGGAGCTTAAGGAGCTTAAAAAGATAATTGAAGTTAATGATTTTCACAAATAAGCTTCAAACGCTAAATGAGCATCATTAACCAGCATGTGCAACAGAAGCTCACACAGATATACTCAGCTGGTTGGGTAAACAAATTGCCTGGGCTTTAAAACTAAATTCACCATGGAATTAATGTTTATATGAATATTCTTGTGATGAAAACTTCAAAAGATGAAACATGAAGAGATGAAAACAAAGCTCTAGTGAAAAATGTAGTAACATGCCTATTTTTAAGTGGAAGTGATTGAACCACAATAGAACCAATAGAACCAATAAGGTCTACTTCTACTTTTGTTACTTCAACAGGAAGAAACAACAATCTAATTCAATGTTCAATACATGAAGCAACTGGTCAAATAAGAATAGGAGACACTTTATTCATCACGTCGTCCAGTTAAGAGGTTTAATGTAGCTGGTGGACATTGATTTGGACACCAATCAATTAGCCTGCTTTGTCACCAACCTTCACTAATCAGCTCTTGTTGGAGCTCTTGTTTTCAATTAAAGATGTCCATGTAAGTCTTTACCCTTGAGACATCACAACACATAACTTGTGGAACCTAACCTTCTACTAACCTACTACTACTAACCTTCCCCATCACTCGGTAATACTGAATTAGGATAAATGCAGAATGAGGGCTGCTGTTGTACAGAGTTTGTGTGAAAGGACTTAGAACATGAGAGGAAGTGTGTTATGGTGAAATAACAGCACGGCTGTGATGAAGCGGACACTAGCCGAAGGCGAGTACCGTATTTCATCACAGCTATGCTGTTATTTCACCATAACACATGACCTCGAGTGCTCTATTGCTTTTATACAACAGTCCAGAAAATAAATAAATAATAAGTAAATTAAGCCATGATAATGTTTTAATGTGGCATTTCCTTTTGCCAACATTTTAGTTCCTTAACCAGCAGCTTGTTAGTCTGTTATAGTAATGAACTCCACTCCCTCACTCTTATGTTTTTTATTTATTTATTGTGAATTTTTTTTTAAAATCTTTTAGTGCTTTGATCTAACCCTTCAAAGAACTGTTATGGTAAAATAACAACACACTTAGAGCGCTTCTCAACCAATCAGCTTGCCTGGCCAGAACTAACTGTTGTATGATGGTAATTTAATCATTAACATACACATAATGTCCATTTTATTAGAAACATTTCTTTGTTGAAATTTGTAGATGTATAATTATTAAGTAAAGCTTATGTTTTTTTCTATATATAGTTTGCAGTGAAATGTGCATTTATTGTCATTATACTTTTATAGTATAAAATATTCTGTCCCTTGTCATATCCCAGCTTAGAAAGCCAGAGTCAGAGAGGCTATCGCCACTATAGCAAATAGGGTTAAGGACCTTGCTCAAGAGCCTAATGCCTATGTCAGCTTCGTAAACCTGTGAATGGTCTAATAAAAACATTTGAGCAGAATCCATTGATGGATTTAGAAGTTGTCCATTACTTGTGCTCAGGAAACCTAGATGGTTCAGTTTTGTTCTCTACAAGTTACAAATGGGACTGGAACAAAAATATGAACAGGTCAGAATTGAGCGCCAGATATACAGCATTGACAAATTGTAGCAACAGATGGGCTACAATAATCTTAGAAATTGTGGAGCTGATGAAAAATGAGTATTTATGGCTGGTGTAGTGGGGAACAATACTGCCTTCCTCATGGCCGACTATGGCTTGATCTCCTGGCTGTGCAAGCCCATCACTCTACACCAATTACAGTCATTAGGATTGACTCTACAGTCTACATTCATTTGTAAAAGCTATGTTTATATGATTCAAATGTTCTTAATTCAATCAAGTCATATTCATTGGTGATTGGTAATGACTTGACGTCTATACCAAAACTTATTTTTTCTAAACTACACCAAATGGATTTTCTCAAGAAGGATTTTATGACAGAAAGGAATTGAGTATGGCTGTAAAACTCAAAAGAATCCTCCCCTTTTAAGTCTTGTTCTGACAGTTATCCCATTTATTCCCATAAGCTCTCAGGTTACGGCGATGAAATGCTCAGTGTTTCGCTGCCCGCACAGAACAGCTAAATGACAAAGACAAATCAATCCTCTCTGTTTGGAGACATCAGCTCCATTTTGCTTTTCATTCGAAACCAGTAGATGCATAAGGCTATTATCTGCCTACTGGGCTCGAATGAGACGTGACCTGCTCTCCTAATGGCATGTTCTGGAGAACTAGCTGGGTGTCCATGCAGAGAGAAAGCTCTGTCTGCAGAGACAGCCAACTGAGCGCTCGCTCTGCCTCAGCTATCATATCTCTGCACTTGCTCGTCGGCTGAGTTTCACCAGGCATTGATTGTATGCGCTGATAAAGTGGAGCCAAGGGAAATCAGAAAAGCTGGTGAGCTCAGGGTAATACTGGATAATAACCAGTACAGGAATATTTGCCTCATGTGGTCTTGAATGCCTCATGGAAACGCCACAAAAACAATAACCCACAATCAGGCAACTTATCATATGTTTCATATGTAGGATGGCTTCCAGCTAATGCTTTCCTGTTGTTGAACAGTTTTGGGATGCTTTCAGGATTGCGTACCATGCTGCAGATTCTGCAAAACCCACACATGCACAAACACTGAATGGAGTATTACAACATGAGACCCTTAGCTGTTCCTAAAGCTAAAAGATCTCAATTATTCTCGAACTGTTAAACCTTAGTCAGGCTTCAATAAGGGCCAGTGAGTGGGTCGGTCATTTACAGCAACAGCAGACGCATCGCTGGGGAAACAAGTGCAGTCCACGTCTCCAGCGTTACACCATCTCTGTCACATTACAGCTGTGAGGGGCCGTGGGCAGTAGCACGAGGGGCTCATTAGGGACTCGTTAGGGAAAAGAGAGAGGCGAGTGATGTGCTGGAAACCAGAGTGAAGAGCCACCGAGCCAGGCAGCATTCGCCGGAGTGTTTGTGTGTGTTTTCCCTCTCCATGATTAAAAGGTGAACTGAAATGAATGCTGTGTCAAACCACACTTGATTGCTGGCATAAGCTCTCAGTGAGCTGCAGTGAGTCACATAGCGATGCAGTCATGGAAAGTCTTCAAATCTGCAAAATGGCAATTTTACAAGAGGAGAAAATACCTTCTTAACCTTTAATGGGTTCCAAGTTATTTCTGAGCTTTTCTATCGGTCAGTTCATCCTGCAATTGTGATACGATATGATAAACAACTGCCAGTTTCATACTATGGAGAAAAGTGAAAACATGAAGATGCAATGTTTTTGCATGACAGTAACAATATACAGAAGAGCATTGGCTGTCCGCTGGTAAAGTTTAAAGGAGTACTAACTGCTTCACTCCATTTTGTGGCTCTGTACTGTGTTAAACACACAAGGCTGACCACACAGGACTGAACACACAGCTCATAATTAAACTTTGTAAATCAATATCCAGCATTTCTAATCCCCCCAATGTGAGACGGCTTATCTACAGAGGAGGCAGCTGCGCACTGTGTGTGCCCTTTCAATAAGTGAGAGATTAAGGGGAAAATCCACTAAAGGGTGGTTGCAGGGCATTGGATATGAAAGGAATAATAAAATAATAATTCAATAATTTCGCCTTAGGATAACATGGTCTGAAATTAAACTGAAACAATGAAATGTTAAAATTCAACATGCAGAACGGACGTGAAAAATGGCATAATCGTTTTTATCCTGGCAGTCATATTAAATAAAACTTATTCCAGAGCTGGCATCCCTGTAATAAATGACGTCTAACATGCTGCTTTGAGTTTGGGTGAGAACCTCTGAGAGGGTGAGGTTTTAGATACAGAAACATGGTGGTCTTTATAATGATTATAATGGTGTTCTCAAGCTGCATTTTTTGGGCTATATTATCAATATTATAAAACCCTGGAGAACAGGCTGGAGAAAGACATGCATTGCATGCCAGGGAACATTAAAGGAGGAGATAATGAGTTTGTTTATGAGGGCTGGTACCACAAGCCATTTCATGAGTTATTCCTCCTCAAGCCATTTACTACACACTAGATGAGTTGTTGAGTTGTTGTGAAAGCAGAAAACATTTAAATAATAAAACAATAAAATGAATCACACCACTAAACTGAGTCTGAGCAACGTTGTGCTGCAATACTGCAAAGCCTACCACAGTTCCAACATTCTCAGAGTGCAGATCAAATAGTATGTGATCTACATGCAGAGCCTACAGAGCTGCAGGTTGTCGACCCCAGCTTTGCTGAGCCTACTGTACATCTATTATGTACCCTGAGGCTCTTCTCATTGTAATCATCTTTGATGTGTTTCTGAACGTGCTCGGCCTTTTGGTTGCTGGGAAACTTAAGTCTGGAACACTGTAAAAGGAATCTAGGGAGCCTCGCTGGTTGAATTCTGAACTGTGATTGTGTTCTACTGATGTTCTTGGTGAAACACCACACAGATAATATGATCAGAATGCTATAAAGACAGACAGAAGCTGCAGTTGCTGTTTCTATTAATGTGGCCCAGGCTGGCACAGAGTCTAGAGTCATAACACCAGTCACGGGTTCAGTATCAGTTTGGAGCTCTTAGATTGGGATGTGACTAGGCATAATCTTTTCACGTCATCCAAAAGTTTCTCTCACTGTTTTATACATTTGCAGTAACCTCACTCAAAAAAAACACCTGCCTAATATTGTGCAGGTTTTCTCATTGTGTCACCTAAACAGCTCTGAGTGGTCAAGGTATGGAATCCACAAGATCTGGTACAGAAGAGAGTGTGCTGTGGTAACTGACACCACCAAGACTTTAGAAGCAAGGCCTGTAAGTTGTGTGGTGGGACCACCATGAGCATCAGTGAGCCTTGGGCACCCATGACCCCTTCTCCAGTTCACTGTTGTCCTCTCTTGGAGCATTTTTGGTAGTTTCACAGTCCGGTCCTTGGAGCGACTCAGCAGTTGAGGTGTTCTTCATGACCTGACAAAGTCAGCTGGTGAAATTTCCACCATCAGGCATTTAGGAGAAACCACAAAGAGCAGCTCAGCCACCCAGTGTCACACCATGTAAAGTTACAGAGCGGGGTCAGGGCTGAGTGCTGAGCTCAGAGCAGAGTGCAGAAAAGTCTCCAATTGACTCAGTAACTGCAGCAGAGCTCCAGACCTGCTACTGCTGGTAGAGCTGCAGAGGGGGACCAGCTTCATATTAATGCCTTTGGGTTTAGAATGGGATGACATAAAAGCTACTGTAGGTGGAATGTGGAGGTGTCCCAATACCTTTGTCCATATAGTGTACCTGTAGTGTGGACCCCCATGACTGAACAAAAGCATTATTTCAGGTAGGGCTTTACAAATGTTCTC
This sequence comes from Salminus brasiliensis, assembly GCF_030463535.1. Lineage (NCBI taxonomy): Eukaryota > Metazoa > Chordata > Actinopteri > Characiformes > Bryconidae > Salminus > Salminus brasiliensis. The sequence continues at coordinate 798,617 of NC_132890.1, forward strand.
GACAGTTCTCCATTTGTTTCATGAGTGCTTTGGATTTTTCTTGCTATGCTTCTGTAATACCTCTATGAAAATGATAACCCTACAGAAGCTGGAGCACTCGCATTGATAAATGGTTTAATCACATAACTTCACAACATGCGCAGCAGAGAGTAAATATGAGGCAGCGGCGGGACGTGTTCAGCAGAAGCAGAGGGACCACTGAATGATATTAGAAAGCAGATCAGACCAGCTACAGAAATGCTGTGAATAAACGAGGCGCAGTCTGGAAACACCTTCTTGTAAGAAGTTTAAATGCTGTTCTCCACAGTAGCTAGTGTTCAGAAAACACAAAATAATTGAATATGCATTTAAACTCATCATGGGTTCATCTGAGATTGGCCAGCACAGTTTTAATGTCTATGAATTTGCTGATCTAAGATCTAATGATCTAAGACATGACAAAAGAAAGCTCTGAACCCTGTACAGGTGTTTAAATTCCACTGGTAGAACACATTGCTATTGGCAGATCCCAATGGAAATCCACTTCAAGCTCCAAATCAAAAGAGCTACAGTATTTTAAAGGTAAAAAGAGTTAGTACTATTATGATCTTGGTAAAAGGCCACACATAAATCAGTGACCTGCAGCTGTGACATTCCAAATAAATGAAAACAAACAGGACAAACCCAAGAATTTGAAAATGGATCTATACACTAGTGCTTAGACAACCAGACAGCCATGCTGTCCAGTAATGAATTATTTGCATTAATTGTTCACTAAACTGATTATTCCTACAAATCCAGTGTTTAAAATTTAAATACAGCACAAAATGTTTAGCTAAAATCAAACAAGCTCCTGCCTCCTGCTTATCCTAGCCACGAGCATTAGCATCTCCCCAGTATAATTACAGCTCTGCTGAGGTTGCTGAATCTTGCAAAGCAAACACTCTCCAAGGTCCAAACATGTCTTTCATGGCAATCATAATCCTCATAGCCTTTGGAAATGTGCTGTACTGTATCAAAGATATGAAGGACTATCTTAAGACAGGTTGAGTTATATAGGTCAGCCATTGGTTGAGCTTTTGTCCAGAATAATACAGTTTTTAAACAGTAAACAAAGACCTTCAGAGTGGGATTGGTGTGAGGCAGTTTAATGTGAAATGTCCTGATTTGAATATCATTAGAGTGGTGGTGATAGGAAGCAGTGGTCTCTGAATATTTCTACATAGAAACCCTTTATTTACTATCCAATTTAACAAGAGAACGTACTATGACCTGCAAAACAAACACCACACAATCAGGTTAAAGGCTGTAGCTAAAATGAGGATGGATTTCACAACAGGATAATGATCCAAAACATGTCTCTACCTGAGCTAACACAAATAGTCATTTGACATAAACATCACAGAACATGCCTGATACCACTTTATACAAATTGTGTGAAAAGGCATCGCAGGAATATCTCAGAATATTTCCAAATATGATAAATCATCATAAAATCCCATATTGGACTGAATGTCAAGTAAAGTTTTGATTTGGTCACAATTTCATAAAAAAAAAAATTAAAAAAAAAATTATATATATATATATATATATATATATATATATATATATTACACTATTTAATTGAATTAACTAAAAATAATACATTTTGGTCACAAATATACCAATATCAATAAAGCAACAAACAAACTATGATGGAAATAGGTATACTCCATTGATATAGGTATACTCCATAATACCTCAGACTACTGTTTGACAGGTCTACTTAGATAAAATACCATACTAGCAGCCATTTCAACCCCAAATTCATTTTAGTATGACTGAAGCATGAGGATATATGTAGATATGGCCTACTGAAACAGTCATGCCTTCTGTACACACAGGAACACAGAATATTCTGTTATAGTTATATATCGCTCATATGCACCCTTTATCAGTCTGTTTGTGTGGCTACTCAGCCCTTCATATTTACTATATTCCTAATTTCACAGAATGGGCAGGGGTGTGCACAGACAAAATTTATATTTAATAAGACTGGGTCACCCTTACTGCACCGAGGCAATGCTTCTTAACTCTGTCCAATTTATATGATAGAGAGAATTTAATTCCAGGGCCATTTTCACACTGGCTGTGCTATCAATAGAACTGTGAGGTTTGCTGCCTGAGTGTGACCAGGAGCTAAAATAATTAAATCGATTAATATCTGCTCCTAAATGAGATTTTTTCCAATATGTAATATTACTCAGGCATAAAAACATGCTCTGTGTAAGCAATACACATCACAGCAACCCTAAACCCATTGTTGTTAATTCATGCTATTTATTATTAAGCGTTTTTATAGTAGAGTATGGTCACAGGGATCATCTTTCTGTCTGTAGTGACAATCTCACGATTTTCACCATTTCTTAATTTCTTCACTTTTCACACAGACTCAGTGTGCTCAGAGAAGCTTTATTTGCATGTGACTAAAGCCCAAGTGAGTGGCCAGGGTGCCAAACTGTTCAGCCCATGCCGAAATGAGAGCAATGAGAGGATAATGAGAGACATAAATATGCTACTGAGCTCTTCTGCCATGTCTGGATGCAGTAAAATATTCATCTGACCCAGTAAAGGATGAACAAGAGCCATAGGAGTGAAAAGAAAGGAAGTTTATGAGTCCTGGGTTCAGGTGAACTTTCTTTCAAAATACTGCATAAAAACTAAGGCTATGGTGTAACATCTATCTCTTTATGGTCAGCCTGGTAACAGAAATGCTACAGTAACTCAGATAACCACTCTGTAGAACTGAGCTGAGAAAAAAAAGCATCTCAGAATGCTCAACATCTTCAAGCTTGAGGAGGGTGAGCTACAACAGCTAAAGGCCACATTGGGTTCAGCAGTATTTCCATCAGCCAAGAACAGAAAGCTGGGGCTACAATGGACACAGTCTCACCAACCCTGGACAGTTGAAGACTGGAGAAATGTAGCCTGCTCTGATGAATCTGGGATTCTCCTAATGAACACAGATGGTTGGGTCAGAATTTGATGCCAGAAGCAATGATCCTACAGCATGGACTCAACCTGCTTTGTGTCAACAGTCCAGGCTGGTGGTGTAATGGTGTGTTGGAAGGTTTTCAATACACAATCATCGTATGGGTGCCACAAACTATTGATGACCATGTGCATCCCTTGATGACAGTTTACCATCTTCTAACAGCTGCTCCCAGCCAAATAATCCACCATGACACAAAGTAAAATGTCTCTCAAACTGGTATCCTGAACAGAGCTGATTCTTCCCAGCCACCAGATCCAAATCCAGTATAACACCTTGTGTGAAGGAATCATGTTAACATGGACCAGAAAGTCAAAGTACTGTTTCCAGCATCTTTCAGAATCCATGCCATGAGGAACTGAACTGTTTTGTGAGTAAAGAAAGAAAGACATTTTGATTAGAAGAAGTGTCACTCTTACATTATTACATTAGCCTGTTTAATGGTTCTAATTATCATCACTCTTGTAAAATGATGGCCCTAGTCATTATTACTCATGGATATAATCAACACCAGTCTCTATATTATAGTAACATTAATCAAAACAAGAATTAAAAGCAGCATTTGAAACTGCAAAACATTGCCTGCCTCTTTTGCTTCTGCAAATATCCGCCAATCCCTACTGTATGACTCATTTTGGGCCAGTCTGTTCACTGATTAGACCCAGTTCAATTGCTCTGTGATGAGTGATGTCCAATTCAAAACCAGAAATTTGAGCCTGTGGCATCCAGATACTGCCAGTGTTTTGTTTGAATGTGAGAATAATCCAGATCCAGTCTCGCTGATCTTGTCTAATTACCTCAAAAAGATTACAGCCATATCTATCCTGAAATCACGCATTCATTCCGGAGGCAGACGATTCTACATTCATTAATTCATTAACGTCACTGACAGAAGAAAGCAATTCACTAAATGGTAAAAGGTTACTATATCTAGTGTGATGATTATATCATTAAATTGAACATTCATTCCTTTTTCTTTACAATAGAAATATACTATTTCACAAAATTCTAAGGACTCATTTATCATTTCTTCTGAGATCAAGGGCATTTAAATAGTTTATCTTGCTTTTGTTGTTTGAGTAACTGTCTCTACAGATAGTCCTATTCTATTGGCAGTACTTCTCTACAGGGACAAGATAAGCTGTATGTGTACAAGTAGCTGAATGCATTCATTAGAAGTAGTGTCTTTTAGTGTACTTTAATATAAGTGATTCAATGCTTTCTTATTCCACATCTATTCAATCAGCTCAGACATTTTTGGTGTTCAAAGCTTCCTTCTAAGAGACCAAAGTTACAAACGAGTAACATTATTATAGTTCAGGCTTTTCTTTGTCATAAAAAGCTTTAGCAGCAGCAGAAGAAAACATTCAGTTTATTCAGATGCATCAGGAAGTTGTGTCGAAGGGAAGGAGGGGTTGTTAAAAATGCATGAGAGATGGAAAGTGCGATGTGAGACCCCGAGGTTAGACCTAATTGCAATACTCTCAATGTGTGAGACTTGGCAATCCTGACAGATCTATAGTTAAACCAAGAGAATCCAGTATTAATTCTAGGATGGATTGAATGGTGTGGTCATCGACTGACCATTGGGTTGAGATTCAAAGTCCCTAAACACACAAGATCTGGCTAGGCTACTGATAATAAATAAAGGAGTCCTTGGGTGAAGGCTGTTCCATGCTTCTGCATTGAGTGGCCTGAGCATTTCTAAGTCTGCAGCCAAAACGCTGGCATGGTTCTTAATTCTTAAGGCCACTGTGTTTACTCTCCTGGCATATTACAAAATGACGGTGACTGATAATGAGTGGTTTATGTTGGAGTTGGAGAAAATTAGTTGTTTCCTTTGACCACAATTTCTGTAATGAAAGGGAAAGAAGACGTCGGACGAGAGGAGGGTCTGTATGACCGTTGAACAGAAGCATTCGATGGAGAGTGAATTTTTTGTGCCTGTCTGGCCACTGAGAGACATGGATAAAGAAATGCAGGTAGATTTGAGAATTTGCTTCCTCATGTGCAATCATTCATCTCACATTAGGGTATGCACAATCCATGAGTTATTCACGTTTGTCCAGTTGGACTTAAAAGTGACGTGAAGGCAGGAATACAGTGCTACTGAGTGGACCAATCACAGCTGTTGCGGTCGGCGTCCTGTAGACTTGTATTTACATCCCCTCAGGCTATGGTGTAGACTCAGCACAGAAGCATTAAGTGGCCTTCAGACTGCTGAACACTATCTTGGCCCTCTTCTGTAATACCTGTAACCTTGTATGTCTGGATACCTGTGCAACATGATTCACATGTAAGAGCTCTGGATGAGAGACTCAAATGTAAATTCAGTAAAGGGTGTAGAGTTTTGATCTCGGTGTTTGCTCTGCTTTTCTGTAGTGAAGCTCGGAGCTAGTCCTGCGGCATCTGTGCCGCTGTTTCAGCAAGATGAGCTTTCACTTGAGGATTGCCTTTATTTATGTATGATAAATGGAGGCTTATGAGCCTGCAAAGCTCTTTGTGCACCCTTAACAGTTGATTATTGAAAGTGACGACATAAAATCAGACTTTCAGCTGTATCATAAAATATGAGGAGGACAGGAGAGATGTTGAACAGGCCTAAGGCTCACCTTTATCTACTCACGTTCAGCGGACAGTGTTTATTGCTTACATATATACACTAATGGACGGCAGCACTACCCCTTAATACAACATGCTTGATGGCTTGAGTGGTCAGAATGAGTAATGTGCAGTCAATGGGCTCATAAATTCACTTGTGACAGTGTTGTAGCTAGTGATAGTGGTTCTTAGAGCTACAAATATGCTGCTTAAAAACTATATGTCATTCTCTACTAGTGATCTGGTGATATACAACACAACAGTATGGGGCCTCTGTAGCCTAGCCACTTTGAGTGGTCAGAGAGCTGTTGAATGGAGCGGCTCATTGATTTCCTCCCCTCTGTGAAGACTACATTAGCGAAGGCACATAATCAGAGAGAAGGTCAGGTGCATCAGACTGACAGAGTGCCTGGAAGAAAAAGGAGCAGCAATGTGCTCCAGAGACAAAGCCAGAAGCTACACACACATACACACAACGTCTACAGACCTGCACATTGCTCACTTGCTGACATACACTCCTCTCAGTGATCAGTGCAACGTCCTCAGATTTATTTGTTTTGTTTGACAAACGTTTTATTTCTTTTCTGCCAATTAACCCATTTATAACTCTCTAGCACTAGCAATGCCCCCAACATAGGGTCTCCAGCTCCACCACACCAGCTAACATCGCTTAAGAGTGATGAGACCTACACACCCAAAAAAAAAGAGCACGGCCAATTGCGCTCTCTTGGACTCCGGCGGCTGAAGGCAATTGCTCAGGATTCACGTTAGACCACTGAGCCACTCGAGGCCTACGTCCTCTGAATTGTATCTCTCTGAATTGAGATGTGATCCCAACATAAACAGCAGAGGCAGGACACCGGAGTGTCTGAAGTTCAAAGCTCTGCCCTGTTCACTTTAAAGTGGACTATTTGTGGGGCAGTGGTGGCTCAGCGGTTAGAGCGCCGGGCTATCAATAACAGGGTTGTGGGTTTGATTCCCGGGCATCTATTCACGTTTCCTTCCCCGCCCTCAGGTCCAGTATCCTTCCCAATTCCCCACAGTTTTCGACACACATACAATGCAGGGGAAAAACAGCTGAAATTATAAAATGGTGAGAAATGAAGCCTCCAGAGTTCATTTAAAAATGCTAGATTTTATAAGTACAATAATAATAATAATAATAATAATAATAATAATAATACAGTCTCTGCACATAATACAATCTCTCTACACAGTGATCTAGATGCTCTGGTGTAGGGGACGGTGGATAGGCCGCTGTTTTAAACACAGCTAGGCTCGTTTGCTGCTGTTTTCTGAGGTTAAACTTAGGAACAGCTTGATGTATCTCCTTCAAATCCAAGAAAATCCAAACCTGAAGATATACGTGATCCTAAATGACTGTCCTTAATTCAGTTACACTCCCAGCTTCCTCTTTAATATTCATGTTGCTAACTTACCCACGACGGCTCTAAAGAAAATGAACTAAAAAAGTGTGATAAAGCGAAATGATCGCTGATTTTAAATTTACTTCTTTCCAGGCTTAATGATCCTAAATAGTTGAACTCTGTTATTATGCAGATGCCCTATTTTGCATCTGAGGCAGCTCTGACTGTAATGGCTGTGCTATTTGAAAAGAGTGAGCTATCAGAATGTGCCTCATGGCAACACCAGTCTCTAGGCTTTTAATTCTCTGTATAACTTGCTCAGCTTTTCATTACATTCATGTCTGATTTGAGGCAATGGAAAAAAATGAAGATAAATCCATATTTTATCAGTGTTGCAACCAGTGGTGTAACAAGTCATCCCCAGGCCTTTATGCAGAGCTTTTGGACCGAGCCCCCTTAATCACAAACAATCCCAGCTCAAATCCAGCAAGACCTGATGTAATCAGACAAAATCCTCTAAGAATTGGTGTCATTATGATATAATAGTGGAAATAACTTGAATGCATGTCAGTGGACAGTGGAATGTGTTTTGTTTCTGCTGAGTACTGTACTCTTCTACCTCAGACTGCTGGGTGTAGATATGCTGTAAACTGACTGTACAATACACCACTGTCCTCATCACTTATCTTCCATATGAAAACCAGATATACAGCCATGTATATATATATATATATATATATATATATATATATATATATATATATATATATATATATATATATACTGTATATATATATGAGACAGATTATAATATATGGAATGTTCTTATATCAGGCTTATTGCTGCTGTCCTGCAAAACCTTACATCTCAATTTTTCTCCATAATGTGAATCTAGCAATTGGCATTTATATTGTATCAAAATTATATGATGAATGGACCACGTTTTATCATAAAAAAATATATCGCAGAAAAGTCTTTTATTTTTTATAATTATATTTATTATAATGAAATTAACCTTTCTTGAACATATACTAACACATATGTGTGATATATATTTATATTTAACAGTAAATGATTGAAAACTGTCCCAATGAATCAGTTCTTGATGGCATGATCCCACATAGCACCCCACACTTTAATCAGTCCAGCAGTTGCATGTTCTTATTATAGACATTACTTAACTGAGAACCCGGGTGTCTGCTGGCTGTGGGTTGCAAATTTAGAAATCTGTCTCCACCTGGTGGTGAAATAATGTTAATACAAAACTTTGTACTATAACCTTCACAACTACTCTGACTCCTCTGAAGCCACCACCGACAGTTCTACACCTGCGATAATCCATCTAAACCACTAGGGGACAGACTCTGAGTGCCCTGGTTGAGGCTGTAGACAGTCAGAGGCAGTCAGGCTGTATGATGGGTCTCCACAGTCCACAGATTCCGTATTTGGACACTAAGCTGTAAAACCAGCCCTGGGTGGAATTCACAGCTTTAGTTTAGTCACAGGAATCAGTTCAGCAGTTCTCACAGCAGTTTAGTCCGGCACTGAAGTTATAAAGAGTGTTTAAGCCCAGCCTGCTCTCTGTACAGGGTAGCCAATCAGAACAGAGCTCATTAGCATACTACATCCAAGGTTGAAAA
>NC_132890.1:812826-952826 GCF_030463535.1 Salminus brasiliensis
TAAGAGCACCTGCTGATTAGCAGTTTGTGACTGAAGTGCTTCTTTTCTTTTGCCTCTAATGTGCAAATAGCCTTCTTACTAAGGCTTCCTCAAGGAGAGCACTGGAGATGAAAATGACAAAATTAAGACAACACATACACGAAGACAGTTTACTTTATTAATGTATGTTTGTATTCCTGTACTCTACTATTAATGATAAAGGCTTTTATGAGTCTACAGGGAAACTCTAGACTAGATATAACCCAAGAAACCAGGCCTGTTTTGTTTTATATTGATGCATATTTACATTATTTATCTGAGCTCTTATCCAGAGCTCCTACATGTGAATCATGTTACACAGGTAGGAGAACTCTTATTGGTGCAGCTTGTCCAGTTAGGAAATCGAGCCCCATTCTGCCACAGGAAGAGGGTTATCCACTACACCAGCCATGTTTTTGACATATTAAGTCTAAAAAAAAGGAAAAGCATTACTATTTAAAACAACAAACACAACATTTCCTACAGTGAAATGAAGCTTAGAAATAAATTGATTATGCAAATAACTTTTCTACATACCCCGCCCCTCTTCCACCGCAGCTGGCTCGAAATACGAACAACGGTGGGAGTGGCTGCCGCAAAATGAGAGGAAAGCCTAAAACCAAAACCACTTCCAGTGTGAATGCACAGCACAGTCACTGTGAATACACAATCCATGCATGCCTGCTGTTGTTTTTCTCCGGGTGGATCCAGAAACTCTTTTTCTTTATTTGTTTCTGATCTTGACTTTAAAGTGAAGTGCTCTTTGATTGCTGCATGGATTTTTCTGAATGTCTCTTAGTGCAAAGCGGAGCAGTGAAGCGGGCGAGGTAGCTCATCACCATGGCTTCAGACGCCAGTTCCATGCTGGAGGCAGCCTTGGAGCAAATGGATGATATTATAGCTGGTAAGACTCACACCTCTGTTTTTTCTCTTTGAGTGATCGTTTTTATTGATGTGTACAGCGTGAAATAGAGCACGGTGCATAAACTCTTAGGAGGTTTTCACACCTGAGGGTCCAGGCCAAGTTCTAAATATGTTTCTCTGGCATGGTGTTCATTTGAATAGAACAGGACTCTCTGGAGCAGATCAACATCATGACCCTATTGGCTCCATGCTGCCTAATGCCAGGTGTGGTCTAGAGGGGTATAAAGCCCCCCAGCATTGAGGAGCTGTGGAGCAGTGGAAGAGCTGTGTTCTCTGGAATGATGGTGGAGGAGCTCCATCAGTATTTTTGGAATGAATTGGGGATGATGGGGTGGGGTGGTGATCATCATCCAACATCCTGTCATCACTAACGCTCTTGTGAAATACAGAGCACAGCCAGTTAAAGGATGTGTATGACCTGCTTTCCCTGTCTGTCCATGTTCCCAATTCTTTCCGGTAGCGTTTCCCCTCCGGCCCCTGAGGTACAAGAAGCGTCCTACTCAAGAGCCACTTTTATGCCAGCTAGGCTTATCACAACTACAGCAGCACCAAGTCACAGCAGAACACTAACATGCAGCCCTGCACCGATGAGAAAGACAGACACTATGCATTAGTTCATAGGTATACTTGAATCAGCCATAACATTAAAACCATTGCAAAAGCATTGATCATATGGTTCCAGTGGCACCTGTTAAGAGCTTGATCAATATATTAGACAGCAAGTGAACTGTCAGTTCTTAAAGCAGGAAAAAAACACAAGTGAATCTGAGCCTGGAGTGTTCCAGTATGCTGTGGGCAGTACCTACCAAAAGTGCTCCATGGAGGGACAACCAGTGAACTTGTGACAGGGTCATGGGCACCCAAGGCTCATTGATGCTCATGGAGGTTCCGCCCACCTCACAACTGTTGCTAACATTGGTTCTGGTGCCAGGTACCAGACGACACCTTCAGACCTCGTAGAGTCCATGGCTGTTTTGTTGGCATGAGAGGAACCTACACAGTATTAGGCAGGTGGTTTTAATGTAATGGCAGAAATCACGCATTTACATTGTAAAGCGTTATAAAGTCAAATATTCTCAGATAAGCGAGCACCTGAAGGTTAAAGGGTGACATTCCTCACTCTGCTGAAGGGTTGTGTGTAATGCAGTCCCTCTGAGGTGTGAATGCACTTCACTTTGAGGTCAGGACAGTGCGGAGAGGAGAACTGTGTGACTTTGTGGCATGCAGTTCTGACCGATGGGGTTGTTTTCTGTGCAGCGTGGTGCTGCAGTGCTTTTCCTCTCTTATGTAATGGAGCAGGTTTGTGTGAGGGCAGGGTCTGGTGAGAGAGCAGTGTCTACTTCATGGTTCAGACATTACCTCTGACATCTCTCTAACAGGGCCTGAGCCTCGGAGGCATCGAGCCGTCTTCTCTTATGTACCAGCAGTCTTTTTTTTACGAATGAAAATCAAAGCAGGCCTAGTAGGAACATGGTTCGGTGCTTTGATGTACTTTTCGTCTCGAGATGTGGAGTAATGTTCTTTTTTTATTTCGAGACTTTTGTTGAACAATTGTTAAGATGTTACATTTCACTTACAGTTCACTTGTTTCAGGTATGGAATTGCTTTATTCCATTTATAATTGTATTGTCCTTGAATTTCAGTGAAAAAGCTCATTTGAACATTTAATCCAGATGAAACATATCAGTCTAGACATGTTTGGTGTCCAAATTGTGCCTTTTTAGTTTAGAAACCTGTAACTATATAACTATAAGAGTAAAACTGTGCCAACAGACACTTGAAGTCAGTACTGCAGTTAATGTAGTGATAATATGGATGGTCAATAGTAAGCATACTGTTCCCTAAACCATTTTTAATTAGATCTGGATACAGCTTGAGAAGGTTGAGATATATGCATGGGCATGTCCTTATGGAAAATTGTGACTATTGAATTCTGGATTTTTATGTTAGCAAACGTAACTTGCTATTATTAATGCACCATTTGGTTTAATTACTGATAAACGCAGTTCAGACTAAAAGCAGGTCTTAAATTAGCTGCTTACTATTACTTTCTCTTCTGAACTCAAATTACACTTTGAAACTGACCACTATATTAGAAACACTTACATTGTAGCTCCACTTTGCTGGTGTGCAGCTGTACCCCATCTGTTGATATACACAATTTGTCTTACTCATCCTGTAACCCTTCATCAGTGGTCAGGTTATCACCACAGAGCTGCTCTGAACTGGATATTTTGGGAACTCTCAGCCTAGTAGTGACATGTAAAAACACTGCAGAATACCAGCACCACACACACCACTACCATGTCAGTGTCACTGATGTGTTGAGAATCTGGCTGATAGTAAATGTGGTGCAGAGGTTGATCCTGTAAATTGTGGGATTACCCAATTTTGGTCCTGGGGACATAATTACAAAACTTTCCTAGGAAAACAATCCTACAATTTTCTTTAAAACATTGTTACAGCCAAAAACAATATATATATATATATATATATATATATATATATATATATATATATATATATATATATATATATATATATGAAAACTTTTTTAAATATTAGAATTGCTCAATTCTGGCCGTTATTTTCTTATTCTTATTTTTCTTATTTTCTTTAAAAAAAAAACAGTATTTAAAAAAATCTCCACTTTTATTTGTGTAAAAACAGAAATTATTTCTGTAATCCAACTTTTTAAACTGATCTTTTTGCAGGCGTGTCCTCTGACCTCTTATTGTCTAAGACAAGTGCAGACTGCTGTGGATTTTTCATATTTTTAATACAAATTAAATACAAGAATAGAATAATAACTATTTCTTAGATTTTATTTCTGAGAAGAATTTAATGACTCCAAACTCAGTTGATCTACCAACTTCAACAGAGTTTAGCCCCAACCTCAATCTAACTAACCTGGTACAGTTAATAAAGAACAGGAATATTTAGGAATAGGATCAGGATCAGCACTGCCCAGAACTGATCGGGCAAAACTAGACTTTTACTGTTATTAGACAGTGCGCTTAAGTAATGGACCTATTCGATGGCTTTCAGTAAGGGTGGACTATTGAGACTTATTCTTTTCCAAATGTTTTTAATATATTTAAGAGATTCATTTTGTTACTCTATACTCTGTAAATCATAATTACAGAAGTAGTGAATACTTTTTTTTTTTTCTGTGACCATCCATCTTTGAAATGTCTTTGCAAACACAGATGTGCCAGATGTGGCGGGACTATTTTAAAGTATGGAGGGCTGTTTGTTTTGAGGGTGGTCCCACAGAGCAGCTCTTTAAAGTGGCTCATGTCTGAACTGTTCTAAAATTGAGCTTAGATGGGCGGTCTCCGGTTCAGTTCAGCTGTTTAAAAGAATGGAGAGAGAGTGCCATCTGGTGGAGATACAGGAGGTTTAACATAATTTCCTTCAAAGTTTAATAGTCAGTAGCTTAAAAGTAGTGTTTCCGTCTTGTCTTATTACAGATGAAAGCAGAACATTGACATCAATAAAGCCAATGTGCTCTGCCGTATGTGTGGCCTCCCCTGACATAATTAACCACGATGGAAAATCCACCAATAAAAGAAATGTGTTCTCACCCATGGTGGTGAATCGAGCAGTTAGTCTTTAATGGGATCCCACTGGCTGTGCTGTTTAAGCTCCAAGCTGTTCACATAAGCAAGCATGGACTTCAACACTGAACACAGACAACTACCTTTCATGTACACATCAATGGAGTGAAAGCGAGTGGAAAATTCCACTCTGGTGCCCAAACTCCATCTGCTCTGAAAAAAAGGTGATGCATTAGATTAGATAGAGATGAAGATAGAAGTTCATCACTTTTCACTGTTAACACATACATCTCCACTCCAGGCTCTAAGGCTGTGGTGCAAGTGGACGAAGCAAGTCGCGCTCTGGTTCCACTGGCCTCTGCGGACTGTTGTCCCTCAACAAAGGTTCTGCAGCTGGCTGAGGAGCTGAAGGGTGCCCTGGATGGTCAGGAGGACAAGGAAGCTCTGAGGAGACAGGTTCCTTCCACCACAGCACACATTCTCCTACTGTGGCTGGACAAAAGCTTGGTAGGTTCTGTTGTTCTGCGCTGCGGCTCCAAAAGAGTCTGCAGGTCCAAAGAGTTCATACTGTTCTTTGTTCTTTTCATTATAAAACACGTTCTAAATTCTGTTTTGCTGAGCTGTGTTCAGAGCAGTGAAATATATGGATGTGCACATCTGACTGATTTTCTTAAGAGCTAGAGCAATGGTGGTCGACTGGGCGGATAACTAATAGGCCAAAACAGGGGGTTCCTGGCTTTTGCTGTTTGTGGCCCCCACAGCCAACTGCTAAAGCTTTCATCATCCCCCAAAAGTATCAAGTTTGACTGTATAATTGTACACATATTTGTATGTATGAATATATTTAAAAATATATATTATCATTTAGAGATAATTATCACAACATCAATGTTTGTCTTATTTAAAAGTATTTGATTTGTTTAAAAAAACAACAACAGAAACTCTACATGACTATCCACTAGAGGCACACTGCCCACTTTGTTTATTTATTTTCTCTTTTTTTCTAAATGAAATTGTTGTCTGTTACAATTAACCACACACAAGAATCAATCGTCTTCAATACCTTTACCTAGAGAGTATAATTGTGCTGTAATCCAGTACAGATGTTTCCGACCCTACACACTCTGCTGAGACTCCAGGCTTGGTATCCAAATGTAAAAACAGTTACTGTGGTCAGCTCTGAAAAGGTGCAAATAACCACTGTGTACCTCTAAAGGTCTGTCAACATTATTTGACAGTGTTTGTTACAAAGGCTTCAAATAGAGATCAGAAGCATGCTGGGATGTTTTCAGGATGAATAAAAAGGTTCACAGTTCAAGGTAAATCCAGCTATCGTCCATCATGAAGTTTCTACAGCAGCCCATACATAAGGTCTATACCTCAAGTGCAGTAGACTGTACCATGGGGCCTCTGTGCAAGGATGGGGGGGGAGGAAGGGGTTCCACTGGGGGCTTCTGGGTTAGCAGCCCACCCACCAGTAATGAGAGACAGCGGGTGAAAAAAAGCGGGCCTCCAACCCCAACCCCCCTTTCCCCTAACCATTTTACTTCACTACATTCTGCAGGGTTTTCCCTGATGTCCTGCCACCATCCATCCGTCTCTCATCTTCCTATCCTGTCTTCCCCTTCCCCCTTCTTCACCTCTCGTATTCTCACTCCTTCTCTCCATTCTGTCTCTCCTCCTTCTCCTGCTGAGCAACACGTGCTGACCACACAAAGCCGCTCAAAGCAGGCACAACTATCAGACTCGTACTCGCTAATGAGATCTAATCAGAATAGACGGAGGTGGAGAAGGAGTGTACATGAGTAATAAGACGTGAGAGGCTCGAGGGGTATAAGAAAAGGAGTGGAATTAATGTAGGAGATGAAAAAGGAGCAGGAGTGATTAGTAGGAGGGGAATAAGGGAGAAAAAGAAGAAAGGGAGGGAGGGAGGAAGAAAGAGTGCAGCTGGCAGGATCCGAGCTGAGGCTGAAGCCTGATATTAGAGACTGCTGTGTTCTCCCAGCTCCAAACCAGATGCTCTAGAACCCTGAAGCAGCCTCCATCTGGAGAGGGATCAACACAGAGAGAGAAAGAACGAGGGGATGTAGGTTAGGTTCTGTCTATTGTTGAGTTTAGTTCTGCATGTAATTCCAGTTATCAGAGAAGAGCGTTGTTCTGGTATCTGAGGAGAGAAGCAGGCAAGGAACATGGCCCTAAGTCATGGAGTGCGACATTGATTTTTACAAACATTTTGCATGGCTTAAAAAGGTAAGACTGTTCACTGATGCTTTTTCCCCTCTTACTTCTCTTTGTTTTTAAATTTGCTTTAAAATGCTCCACCTTGATTGTCTTGGTGCTTCTCAGATTGCTGAAAGCTGTCAGATTACACATCCTTTTGAGTTTAAGGTGAAATGAATGTACTTCATGGTGTGAGATGAAGTTCTAGGAGTTATAGGAGCTCTGAGAACCTCTGATAGTTCATTTGTTTAGCATGAATAGGTGTCTTAGAAGTCGCTTTGTGAATGGAGGAGGAGCTTAATAGCACACCTAGCTTAGGGCATGAAAGCAGAAGTCATTACAAGGTGATGAAGATGAGCTCCAGGTCCACACAGAGTCTGCTGTGTTTGTAGAAGTTTTGCAGAATTAAATTTAACTCCATGCAAGTTTGACTTGCCATCAGTGGCCAGAGTCCAAGAGAGCACAATTGGCCATACTCTCTCTGGGTGGCTAGATGGTGCTGTCTTCCCTCATCACTCTTAAGAGACATATGGACCATTATTGATAGTGTCTGACTGGTGGACTTCTTCTTGCTCATACACACCTATTAAACCCGTTAAATTAACAAGCTGTGTTTTAGTAAGGTAATCACTACTGTGATCACTATGAGCAGAAATGATAACCCCTGTTATAGAACTTGATGCTAATGATACTGAGGCCTTTACATATCGTATGCTGTAGACATCCTTTTGCACTCAATTTCAGTGCTCACTACACACCAATTAGCCATAACATTATGGCTATGCTGTTATTGTATTGGACTCCTTGTGCTGCCACAACAGCTCTGACACTTTCAGGCATGGACTCTACAAGACGTCTGAAGGTGTCCTGCTGTGGTGTCTGACACCAAGACTAACATAGGCAGCAGATCCTTTAAGTCCTGCAAGTTGTGCATCAATAGGTCCTTGGAGCTCAAGCCCCTGTGCCAGTTTTGGTTGGTACTGACCACTGCATACTGGGAGCACCTCACAAGACCTGCCAGATGTTTTGGAGATGTTCTGACCCAGTCGTCAAGGACTGACTGTTCACTTGTTGAACCACCTCTTGACAGGAGCCATTGGTACCAGATAATCAATATCATTCACTTCACCTGTCAGTGGTTTTAATGTTATGGCTGATTGTATAACTAATCTTAAGCAGTATCTCAGATGAATAGTTTGTTATAGGCTGTTTACAGGTTATGCAGTATTTCACACATCACTGGCAAATCCCTTAAACTCCCACATTCCTATTGCCTGTGCTGGCCGTTAAAACCCGGCATTTGAAAACTAATACTTCTTAAGAAGCTGTGTGACTGGGCCAGTTTTAGAAATGTGGGCAGGTCTGAAGTAAGGCTTAAGTAGAGTCTCTTCATCCTCCACACAAATAGAGTCAGCTATTGAGGGCTGAAACTGGAACAGCTGATGGATAAGGCCTCTCTGTAGGGCTGTCAGGAAGCACGGGTCACTGCTGCTCTGGGCCTCTCAGTTTACATGCTTTAAAATGGACAGATTTCTCCTGACCACTCATAGTTTCAGTAAAAGTAACTGTAGCCATATGTAAATGTAACACTATCTGTGGCTTACTGTGGATCGACAGGTCAACCTGCGGGCACTCGGAAACAATGAGAGCTATCAAGAACGTCTCTCTCGACTAGAAGGAGATAAGGAATCTCTAGTGTTGCAGGTAGGACATATGTGTGTGTGTGTGTGTGTGTGTGTGTACTATGTATGTTTTTGTACAGTTTTATCAAACCTTTAACTATATTGGGGTTCTTTGAGTGATGCTGTAAAGGAAGCTACTTTCGGTAATCTACAAAATCATGCTTGTAGGAGAGATGTGATGCTCAGGGTTCGGTCTTTATGCTCTGAAGGACTGATTATGAGGGTTCATAACTTCTCACTCTCAAACGATATGTTACATAGTTTCCTGAATCAGAAAAGTACAGCCTGGTCTCAAGAGGAATGTGTACACAGAGCATTTCAGGATTTGTACAATGTGTAATAAATAGTCTGATCCTCGTACGTCCAATCAAACATTCTGAACAGAGAATGATGCAAAGCAACCAGTGAAATTATATCACTTAAACCTAAACCTAAACCTAAACCAGACCTACTACACCTAGCACTAAACCTACACTTAACCTACTACACCTGAACCTACACCTAAACTTAACCTTCTACACCTGAACCTAAACCTACACTTAACCTTCTACACCTGAACCTACACTTAAACTTAACCTTCTACACCTTAACCTACACCTAAACCTAACCTTCTACACCTAAACCTACACTTAAACTTAACCTTCTACACCTGAACCTAAACCTAAACTTAACCTTCTACACCTGAACCTAAACCTACACTTAACCTTCTACACCTGAACCTAAACCTAAACTTAACCTTCTACACCTGAACCTAAACCTAAACTTAACCTTCTACACCTAAACCTAAACCTACACTTAACCTTCTACACCTAAACCTACACCTAAACCTAACCTACTACACCTGAACCTACACCTAAACTTAACCTACTACACCTAAACCTACACCTAAACTTAACTTACTACACCTAAACCTAAACCTAAACTTAACCTACTACACCTGAACCTACACCTAAACTTAACCTTCTACACCTGAACCTAAACCTAAACTTAACCTTCTACACCTAAACCTAAACCTACACTTAACCTTCTACACCTAAACCTACACCTAAACCTAACCTACTACACCTGAACCTACACCTAAACTTAACCTACTACACCTAAACCTACACCTAAACTTAACCTACTACACCTGAACCTACACCTAAACTTAACCTACTACACCTGAACCTAAACCTAAACTTAACCTACTACACCTGAACCTACACCTAAACTTAACCTTCTACACCTGAACCTAAACCTAAACTTAACCTACTACACCTGAACCTACACCTAATCTTTTTTGAGATCTAGGCTGGGTTGTGTGTATTTATCAAAAAGCGCCACCAGTGTGAAATGATTCTGACTCTGATCATTTTAAGGTAGCTACCAAAGAATAGGCCCTAAATTAAAACTCAAAAATAAGCCTAAGGATCACTCAAGTAGAACTTAACTAGTCTATTAATGACTTTGCAGTTCAAATGAAATCATGTATTAAAAAAAAGAAAAAACAGGGAAATGAGTGTGAAGAACCTTTTAAAGGTTTAAAGAACCTGCACCTAATGTAAATGTTCAGTTCTGTACAGATAGTTTTGACTTTAGTATTAAACAATCTTTATTAGTTTTACACTAAACAACACTGTGTTCACAGTGAACATCTAAATAAAAATAAAGGTTGATTGATTAATTGACAAAGTTTTCATTACTATATACACTATTATATAAAATATTACACTAAAAAATGATTTAAAAAAACATGACATTTAAATGCCACCATGTCCTGATTTTATATAAACAAAGTGTTTAATTATCTGACTCATTAAACTGCTGCTAATTATCTGCTGAAATATTCAGATAGTGTGCATAAGCTCGAGCATGATGTGGTTTTAGTTTCATTATAAACCCCCAGCCGTGCCCCTTTGAACAGCTTGGCCTTCTGAAGGGCTGGAATAAAGAGTGTGTGGTTATTAAGGGGTTCTCTCTAAGATCTGAAGCAGAAAGGCTGATGCTACTCCGCTCTCTCGCGTCTTTGAATGGATGTAATTGTGATTGAAGAGCACCTGCACCTAAGCCAAGTGCCAGGAACAGACAAGCAGCCCGTCCGTTTGCTCCACTGGATTGAGAAGTACTGCTGGTGCTTTCAGCTGGCTCTGAAGTTCGTTACAGTGACTTGCAGCTAAAATGATTGTTGAAGGTTTGGGGAAAGGCTTGCTTGTCTTTCTCAGGATTAGCAGCTCAGAATACATTGTACTGTTTCAAAATGCACAAGACTGGGCCTGCTCGGGCTTTACTGTTGACACACTTTGAGTGTCTCAAATACAGAAACAGGTCTGGAGAACAGGTGAGACCAGTAAAGAATACATTCACTTTTCACAACGCAACAATGTTCTGTCATTATTTATTTATTATTTTGTACTATTTAAAAAATTACCCTGTTATAGTAATTAAATCAGATAATAAATAAACTGTTTAATATAATAATCATAATAAACAAGTGCTTCCTCTTAAATCTGGTGGTGCCCTTTTAAAATTAGGCACTATGTCTCATATACTTTTTTTTTATTTTTATGAATACTTATTGTTTTATCTAATGGTTTTATCTGGCTATTTGATAATAAATATGATCAAATAAAAATGTTTGTATTATTACTTCATTTTGTTATATATTATTTCCTTTATTTTTAGTTAATTTGTTTTTCAGGTAGCCATGTTGGTGTTTTTATAATTGATTCCATTGCATTCTTCTTTTATTTCAAACACACTGTAAAGGTCTGGCTGAATTGCAAATTATGGTCTTTCTCAGTGTACATCTAAATAAAAATAAAGGTTGACACAAAGTTTTTATTACTATATACACTATTATATAAAATAATAAAACTACACGCATAAATATAGTAAATATCATACCAACAACATGTCTTTTTATTAGTACGCTTATGATAATGTCTATATTATTTATATTGTACCTGAAAACAGAGTAAATAATGCTAGTGGTGCTGAATGGGGGAAGTGCTGACTCAGCTGCTGTCTTGGTGGGGTGGGAGAAGTACTGTGGTTAATCTCTCTCTCTCTCTCTCTCTCTCTCTCTCTCTTTGTCTCACTCTCTCAAATGCATATACAAACACACACACAGGTGAGTGTGTTGACAGACCAGGTAGAGGCTCAAGGAGAGAAGATCAGAGACTTGGAGAGTTCATTGGAGGAGCATCAGCACAAGCTCAACTCCACAGAGGAGATGCTGCAACAGGTAACCCTGAGTTTTACTGTAATACAGCTCTCCCCCTGCCTCAGTCTCACTGCTGGTATATCAGCCCACAGTTACAGAGAGAGCTCGGTTTCGTTCTTCCTGTGGAAGTTCTCACTCTTCTGTAAATGAGGTGGAGAAATCAGTTTGAGAAATCTCTGAAAACTCAGAGCTCAGCTCAGTGAACTGTTTTGGTTTCTGGTTGTTTAGTCTGTCTGAAGTCTATCTGTAACGGAGGTCTACAGAGACTTGCTGGTGGACTTCTGTGTTCCCAGTTCTTCTCATAAACCTTTTTATGCAGAGTTTTAGTTATGGATCTGATCATTAATGTAATTGTAGCCTGTGGTCGTGTCAGATGTTTTAGTGCTATCTTTCAGGAAAATCAGCAAACATCTGAGTTTTGAAGCTTCATGGGAGGAAATTCTTGTGAGATTGCAAAGTGTCAGTGCTCACATCACCCTGACAACCCAAATATTTGAAGGGGGTTGTGGTGATCCAGCGTTTGGATACTACTGCGCTTGAGCCCAGCCTGGGTGGAATAGATCCAGATAAATCAGGACAGGTAGCAGCTTAAGCTTCAGGTTTTCACCCACCAGACCTGGAGGTGTTTCACAAAGCAGGGATTATCAGTTCAGCAAGTTATTGGAGTCTAATGTTAAACGTGTTTGATAGGAGAAGAGCAAGTCCTATCAACTCCTAAGGTTTTGGCCAAAAATGATACAAATCCGATATTATAAAACTATGAAAATTGAACAGCAATCTAAAATGTCCAATATTACTGCCCACTTCTGAATTTAAGCTATGCTAGTTCTCAGTTATTACATAACCTGGCTAACTTTGCTTTATGTAGTTTTGCAAGTAGTTCAGGCTGGATTTGTTGTCAAATCTCAGGTGTCCTAAAATGACTGTTTACACCTGGCATTAACATTGTACTACACAGTACAGCTATCAGTCAATGCTAAATATAAATGCTCTGTATATTATGGCAGATATTTTTACATCAGTTTATGAAGCATAGTATAAGAAAGGCTTCCATAATTTATAAACGGCAGCTGTTTTCTTATGAATCAGTCAGGTCAGAAAGGATCATTCCATGGCATACAAACACTGTAGGAACTCAGACAGTAATATAGGAGCATATTTTCCTGGCATGTTTTGATATTATACAGCTTTCTTCCATGGACAATATATTTATTGGGGAGAACCAGGACAAGAGAATGGG
Organism: Salminus brasiliensis; assembly: GCF_030463535.1. Taxonomy (NCBI): domain Eukaryota; kingdom Metazoa; phylum Chordata; class Actinopteri; order Characiformes; family Bryconidae; genus Salminus; species Salminus brasiliensis. Next base: position 825,673 of record NC_132890.1, read on the forward strand.
TCCAGGGTCAGTTTTTCCCCTAGAATTTTTTCTATTTGCTGTGAAATATCTTTCCAGTATTTCTGCAATTTGATGCATAACCAGAGACAATGAGTAAGACTTTCAACATCTACTATGCATTTAGAACATTAAATGGAGGTGTGAAAATTAGGGTGAAGGGAGGATATGTGTACTCTATGTAATATCTTAAGTTGTAAATTACTTTTTTGCATTATCTCAGATAAAATGCATGATAATGCTATCTGTAAACAGGCCCTGACAGTCTAAAGGCATATCTATTGGATCATCTAATCATTTGGCTTAAGTTCCCCTTTGTGAAATGCCTTCTTATCTGAAACACTAGATTAGATAACTGATGAGCAGACAGATAAGAGTCTAAAAGCATTGTGATCGAAATGATGAGATCACTCATTCAGGTCAATAAAAGCAGAGAAAATGATTCTAATAATCCAGCTGTCAGAACTTTCACCTCACAAGAGAAATACAGTATTTACTGTCCACTAAGATGGACCTTCATTTTGCGTCTGATCTAGAAATGAAGGCGTTGGACTGCTTGTGCAAACCTCGTTTTTCTGCAGAGTTAATTGCACATTTCTATTTTATTTTCGTTCCTTTTAAAAGTGCTGCTCCTGATTGAATCTACAGCTCTGGCTTCTCTGATGGGAAGTATTTTTAGTGCGTTTGCCTGAGATGTGGTCATTATGAGGTTTTGGCCTTCAAAAGTAAATCTCATTCCAGTGCAGCTCTAATATTTTCCATGTGGAGCTTCTGAAAGGCACAAAGCGAGCTTAAAGCTGAGCTGCACGGCCGAGCGTTTGACATACTTTCTTGGGCCGTGCCACGTGACAGAATTACACTCGCTGTTTAGAGTCACCTTCTCTGAAGTCAATGAAGTCAGTGTGTTTTCAGACGGAGGGTTAAAGTCCAGACTGTTGTTTTAGTCACTGATATTCGGTGTGACTTTTATAAGTGTTTATATGAACTTCTTTTGGTAATGACGAAAGGCCCACAGTTCTCAAAGAAATGGAAAACCACCTGCTAAACCTGCTAAAGCTGTGTTTCTGCCCATGTGGTGGACCATTCCAGGTTCAGAGGAACTTTTCCCTCCAGCTCTCTCTCATGTGTCATTCGCTCGTAGAGAGGGGAAGTAAATATAGCGCTCATAGTCTGTGTATATTTAGCCAAAGTGAAGCCAAGTCTCACCAGACTTCAGGGATTTGTTTGAAGCCACCGAGCAAAGGTTTCTAAGCAAAGAGCTTTGCGTTGAGGTTCAGACGTGTGTCTAAGTGTCTGTACGGACTTGTGTAGGAGCTCCTGAGCAGGACGACCCTCGAGTCTCAGAAACTGGATCTGATAGATGAGGTTTCCTATCTGAAACTGAAGCTGGTGGGCATGGAGGAGAGACAGAACCACAACGTGGAGAGACAACACAAAGCTGAGGTACTGGATTTTTTATAGTTTTAAGACCCATTATTCAGAAACTATTGTAAAATATTTTATAGTTTATATTTAAAGTGGTCAGTAACTGTTATGATATACAATATGCAGCTTTTGTCATTTCAGGATAAGGAATTGAAGTGTTGGGCCTTTATGGTTTAAAGAGTTAAACCACCAAGTCCTGGACAGTCTTGTAGGCTGTAAAATAAAGTGCTATGACTAATTTTCACTCAAGCAAGACCTGGTAGCTTAGCAGTTTGAGTTTCGCGGGATAAGGGATTTTTGGAGGCAGGGTCCTCATGGCAGTGAGTGAAGTGCCTCGTAACCACAGGTTCAGGTTCAAAACAAACTCATGGGACATTGAAAACTGAGATTATAGACCAGGAGATATTTCAGTTCCCCTACACTGTCATTGCATCCTGAAGTAAGGAACATTCCTTTTTTCATTTCTTTACTGAACCTCCTTAAAATGATATATTTAAGTCTAGAGATGGTGTAATGCTGCTTTGGCCGATATTTCATAATGTTTTTTTTTTTATTTAAGCTTTAAAATAAGCTGTTTGTAACTGAAGCCTTCTTTTTGGTCAATCATCTAAAAGAAGGTTATTCTGCCTTTTCAAACACTCAAACCCACAATAAATCACTAATTAACACTATAAACAACTGATCTATGCAGATAATCTGAACATATACTTGTTATAGAGCATTCTCTGTGTTCTTGAGGGTTTATTCTCATTAGATGGTACAATGATTACAGTTTTCTGAAAGAGCATCCCGTTCCTGTTCTGTGTCAGAGTTAATGGCTATTGTGACAGTAATGGATGTTGTTTGTTGATGTTAAATATATCTATACTGTGGTGTGTCTGAAATGTGTGTTTACGTAATTGCTGGGTGGTTGCCTGCCTCCTATATGCTGTAAATATGTTGACTCGAAGTACAGAACATATTAGTGTTATAACAGTCGTAATAACAGGACATAATAACTATATCAGAAGCAGTCCTTCAGTCAGTGTGATACCGTTTCTGCTCGCTGGATGTTTTACAGTTCAGATACATGCTGTCTGACTCGAGTGTTTGATAGAGTGGTTGTTGAAGTTGATCTATATTTTAATCTGGACGCTACACACACGCTCTATCAAGCCTCTGACAACTGCTGGGCTTCGTTCAGAATGAAAGAATGGCAGCAATCCGGCTCTGAGCATTCTTCTGGCATGCTGTCCTCCAGTCAGGGGGTGGGCAGGCCCTGGCCCCTGGCCCTAGTCCACTTTGCTGGGCTCTATAGATAGCAATCAGCGAGCAGTCATGTTGTCTGCTGTGCTTTCTGTCTCTCACAGTATCATGTGAACTTCCTCTCGTCAGTCATCTGATGTTTACACTGATTGGAATGCAGCTGGATTTCACTTTGCAACAAAACAAACAACCAAAACTGAAATTGTAATTGTTTTTAGGGACGTCACTATTGATCATTTTAGTAATATTTTGGATTATTGTGATTACTAATTGAGTAATTGAGTGGCTTATAAAATAAATAAGACTTGTAGAGATACTGTGTTATATATATATATATATATATATATATATATATATATATATATAGAGAGAGAGAGAGAGAGAGAGATAGATAGATAGATAGATAGATAGATAGAGAGAGATACACTTAAGATAATAGTATAGTATAACTTTTAGAGATTTCAGATTAAAAAGATAATTTAGTAAGTCTGTGAGGGCCACTAATATATGGAATAATAATATATGGAAGCATCCTTTGAGTTCTGGCAAATGAAAAATTGTAGGATTGTTTAAAAGCATTATCAGCATAAAAATTGATCACTGATAAATCACTGGAGGTCATTTTGCAATTTGCATATTTTTCAGTTTAATTGAGTAATCAGGACAGCCCTAGTTATTTTATGCTTCACATAGGAAAGCTGTACTATATAGACAAAAGTTTGTGGACTCCAGCTCATCCAATGATTCTTCTTCCAGTTTGTTCCTTTTAACTATATCTACTCTGCAAGAATGGCTTTATGCACAATTTTGGAGCATTGCTGTGAGAAGGATTTGATTGCATTTAGCCCCACAAGAGCACCAGTGAGGTCAGATTATGGCATTGAATGATTAGTGCTGCTACTCCAACTTCAAAATCCAAATCCCAAATGTACTGGATGGAGCTCCATCACTCCAGCAAACACAATTCCACTGCTCCATATCTAAATGCTGAATGACTTTATACCCCTCTAGTCCACGCCTGGAATGGGTCACAGTGAGAGTCCTGTTCTATTTGACAGTGCTTTTCTATCGACATTGTATAAACCCTGTGCATCTAAAAAGGGTTCTTGAGTGAAAGCAGTGGTTCTTTATAGAATCAGAATTCAAATAACTATTTGATTAAAGCTTTTGTAGATGGTTCTATGGTTTGATTTAGCACCAACAATTAATCCACTATTGTAAGAATCAAATGACCTTCTTTCAGTGCTATGTAGAACTATTTAGCTTGGACTGTGTGTATCAGCAATGGGTACGCCTTACTGCAGCTGAATTTGCTACTAAGGGTTAGGGTTTTTAATTTAATAGAACTACAGATGAATTCAAGGAGTGTGTTTTCAGACCCTGATTGTATAAACACAACATTTTAGAGCTGGTTCACATTTAGATCCTGAGTGAGTATATCCTGGAAAAGGGATATTGCCATTTGGCTCCTAAACAAAGATACTTCATACTAGAGAGCTTGGCTTGCAAAAAATAGGTCAGGGAAGTGTTTACCCAGGCTGTTGGGGATGATTTCCCAAGACCATGCCAGTGGCAGTACCTTTGAGACATTCCATAGACCGTACTGCACTGTGTTTTCTCATTGCGGTTCCATTCTCGTCTTATTAAGGTCTTGCTGAGTGACACACTGAGCACGGCACTGAAGTATTCCAGCCAGTAAAATGTTAGCTAGTAGCATAAGCCAATGAGCAGACTGTGTAACATGAAGGAACCTTTTGGATTTTATGTGACCTTCCTGAAATGAGCATGAACACACTTCCACATGTACAGTGTATGATGAACGTGTCCTGAGTTCCACGTCTCTTCCTCTTTGCCTCTTTTTATCTTTTATATCCATTTAGTTTTTCATGCCTGCTCTTCTGTCCGATTCTTTCTCTCTGACAGAGCGTAGTGAATCTGATTAGCGAGCTGCAGGAGCAGATGTGTAGGATTCAGCAAGAGCTCTCTAGTAAGATCCAGGAGAAAAAGGCTGCAGAGAGCCGGGAGGTGGACCTTGGACAGGGTGAAGAAAGTAGCCCACCTGAAGCTCCTTTAAACGAATCAGAGCAGGCTGACGACAGGCCTGTGGTGGCACAGGGACATGGAGGTTTAGCTGAAGAGCTCTGTCACTGTGGAAAAGAAAGTGTAGGCACTGTTTTGCTCTTGAAAGATTGTTGGAATGTGGAATAAACCTGCTGCATTCGCTGTTTCGTCTTGTGCTGACCACTGTAATGTTTTAATCCCTGTTATTTATCTAGAATAGCCCGCTTTCATCTTGTGATACTGCACTGTGCAAAAGTCAGAGATAACCCTTTTAGCAATCCCAGTCAAAATGGAAATGTTTCAGAAGATTAGATATAAGATAATCCACCTACAAAAGGAAGAGAAAAGTTCCAAACTGGAAAAATGGTGATTCCAAATCCAGAAGAGATCAGATAAACAGCCTTCAACAGCCTTTGCTTTTAACAAAAAAAGACACAGCTAAGATTTTCAGAACAATGGACTCAGAACAACCAGACCTCAACATCATTGAATGTGTTAGGGATGACTTGGATCCTGAGAAGTAAAAATCTACACAGAACTTTGGAGAAGAACTGTGGAAGAACTGAAAGAGAGTCTCCAGAAAAGACTGGAAGCTGCAGGTAAAGGTAAAGGTGGTAGCACAAAATACTGAACTGGATCTTAAATTAATGAAGGGTGGTCTCTGAATTTTGCCCGGTAAGCTTGGTAACTAAGGTTTGGAGTAATTCTGGATGTTGGTCTATGGTGTTTTGTGCTACAGACTATTTGCATGAGTGTGATGCTTGACTAAATCTCTCATAGCTTGAGGTTGGGTCAGACTCAGGTCCTGCAAGACCTCAGAATTGCACTGTTCTTTCACAATTAATAGAACTAATCAAAGCACTACTCATCATTAGTGGGCGTGGATATGTTGTGCAGTTATGCAATTCTATGCTTATACTGTTTTTTTTCCAAACAGGGTTTGCTCCAGGAACTGAGACTGCTCAAAAACAAAGTTGATGAGCTTGAGGATGAGAAGATACAATATGAGCGGAAGCTCAAAGCTACAAAGGTACTTCCACAGAACTGCCATCAGCCTTAACATTAAAACCACTCCCAGGTGAAGTGGCAGATTATCTATCAAGGTTTGATCTACACATTAGGCAGCAAGTGAACAGTCAGTTCTTAAAGCCGATGGAAGGTGATCCTAAAAATCAGAGAGCCTTAGACAACAATCAAACTCGACAACCATCAGACAGGTCTTGTGGGGTGTTTTTTGTATGCAGTGGTCAGTACCTACCAAAAGTGCTCCAGGTAAGGACAACCAGAGAACCAACCACAGGGTCATGGGTGTCCAAGACTGACTGATTTTCATGGAGGTCCTCAGTGCACAGATACATCATCCCTATTACCTTCTCGATCTCATGGTACACTTACTGTAGTCTCTCTCTCTCTCTCTCTCTCTCTCTCTCTCTCTCTCTCTCTCTCTCTGTTCTCCTTCTTTTTTCTCTCTCTCCTCTCTCTCTAGCTGTCTATCTCGTACTCCCTTCATGTGTGTTACCAGTCTCTGGTGACTCAGTTGTCTAGTCTGAGGCTGACGGTGGAGCAGCTACAGGTGGAGAGGCAGCAGTGGGAGGAGCGCAGCAGGAGTCTGCAGGTGCCCCCTCCTCCACCTCCTCTCCTACCTCGTCCACTTCCTCTCCACCTCCTCCACCTACTTTACCTTTTCTCCCCGACCTCCTTCACCTGCTCTGCCATCTTCTCCACCTCATCTTCCTCATGCTCTCTCACCTCCTCTTTTCTAGTTACACCTCTTCCACAAATTCTCTCAAATTCTTTTTTCCACTGAGGTTCTAAGCATGTTCCAGATAAGTGCACTGTTTTTGATCAAAATGACGTGGATCATCATCTCCTTGGTTCTATCACTGTGTCCATTTCTCATCATCCTTCAGCCTCCTGTCTCCCTTTACAAACACAGATGACTCTATTGGGGTAGTTCCTGTGAACGTCCCAGTTAATGAAGCTACACCTGCTGTGTCTCACCTCCAGGCAGAGATCTCAAGTCTGCAGCAGCTTCTACAGTGTAAGAACGCTGAGATCGAGAGTCTTCAGGCCCAGCTGCTGTCCAAAGCCCCAGTGTCTATGGACAATGCAGAGAGAGGTACCTTAACCCCTTCTATTCCTACATCCAAGCAATCATATATCCACTCCAGTCCATCCATCCACCCACCTGCACATCATTCCATTCATTCATACAATCCTTACATCCATCTCTGTCCACCTATCCATCCATCCATCCATCCATTCAGTCTAGATTCAAAGAATCCTCACTGTGCCTTATTAATCAGTCTGATAATGACTGTAACCAGCCTACAACTTGTACACCGGTCCAACCATCTTACTGCTTAAAACTGTTAACAAGTAACAACTGTTAACACTCTCTCGGGCCCTTTTAGGAACACCAATATCCTCATACTGAGTAAGTCCTCCATTTGTTCTCAAAACATATGTTTGGAAATGTTTCTTTGAGGTTATTGTTCATGTTGACATGATTGAATCACACAGGATTCTTCAGGAGCACTATCTTGCTACCAATTTCCCATTCTACCTGGATTAATCCTGCTGGATTAAGAATAACTGGGAAGAACACTGAACTCACTCTCATGTTCATGAAAGCAGTTTGAGAGACTTTTGCTTTGTGATGAGGTGCAGCATCATGCTAGAATAATGAACTGTGGTAATTAAGGGATGGTCAGCAACAAAACTCAAATTGTCTGTGGCACTCAAGTGATGATTAATTGACATTACAAGGCTAAAGTGTGCCCAGAAAACATTCCTAATACCACCATACACCCATACACCACCTTCTGATAAAATGATGTACAGGTGTTCCTAATAAAGTGCTCAGTGAGTGTTTTCAAAAAGACATTAGGGGAAGGTTTGTTCTTCATGTACTTGCATGTATTTGATTATGGTCTCTTTTTAAATTATGATTTTTGAGTATCTGGCCATATTTTCACTTTGAGGTCCAATGATGCAGTGTAATACAGAGGTATTCATATTCAGACACTGAGAATATACTGACTTATCTGTCCACACAGTAGGGTGTCATGTTTGTGTTGTGTTTGTGCATGTTTGTTTGAGGTGTCTAACAGCATCTGTGTGTCCTCCCCACTGCTCTCACCATTAGAGGAGATATACAGACGAAGGCTCAACTCTAAACGTAAGATTTTATCATATTTGGTTATTGCCCTATCACATACCCACACAACAATGCAAACAACACAGTGCCCCTACGTGCAGAAGAGACCTACGGCTAGTGCATACAAGACATGTATTTCCTCCTGCTCGTCTTTTGTACTTTCTCACTCTTCTGCTTTTGTCTTTCTTTGCATGCAGAACTGAAGGCAGTGTTTAAGCTCCTGCCCTTTCCATAAGCTCATCTAACTGCCCAACAAAGAACACTTGTCACTGTCAATTCTTAGATCGAGACAAGTGCTTTGTCACCCTCCACCCTCATACCACGTCTCTGAGGAGCTCTCAGTGTGTTATGATATGTGTGTAGGGTATATTAAATATATTATATACTCGGGCTGAAGTTTGTCCTTGGCAGAACTCAGAAGGATTACACTGCTTATCCTCTCAGCAGAGCTGCTTCTGTACAGTAACTGAATCAATAGCAGTCTGTACAACATAACTTTCCTTCTGATCTTCCTCATGTTCAGAGGGAATCTGATCTGTCTGGAGGCCTGAATCCTGTGTGTTTGTAATAAAATCCAGATTACAGTGGAAGCATGTAGAACTGTTGGTGGAACTGTTTTAGACCTCACATTAAGATGTTCACTTGATGTCTTTCTCAACAGATCAGGAGTTACAGAAGCTAAAAACAGGGATGGAATTACTGATTGCAGACAACAATGAAAAGGTAATTATAGTGAGAAATGCAAGGCCTTAGGCTTTCATTTGTAGATTAATACAATGTGGTGTGGATGAACTTACCGATATGACCATTTTGTGATTAATTCAATATTGATCATTTTAATAAGATGATCTAAATACAAATATCAGTATGTATTTACACATAGTTAAACAAACTGTAATATTTGATTTTAACATTTTTGCTATTGTCACTATTTCGTTTTTATCTTTTGGCTGTCAGAAGAAGTCCTATGCAAATATTCAGACACCTCTTGTTAAATCACGTGGTGTTGATGACATATAGAAAAAAAAAATGTGTTAAATGTGTGAAAATAAATAGACATTTTGTACAAAATGTGCAGAAGATATGAATATTAAAGTTGAAGATGGAAAATGGAGATATGTCTGACTGATGACCTTTTTATAGTAAAATTTTATTTCTGGTTTTGTTGACTCAAAACAAACAAACAAACAAACACTAAACAGAGAATATAACAAACAAATAAACAAGCCAGCCCTACAATTGAAAGTGCATTTTAATATACCAATGCTGATAAATCCTGGATCAGACCACTTATTAAGTAAATATTAGGGCTTTCAGTAGATAAAATTACTAAAAAAATAATAGTTTGAATAATAATGTAATATTACAACATGCAAAGGTGACAGTTATTTAGATTAGATTTAATATGATTTTAATTGCTTATCATTTTTGAGGTGTAGTTCTGATTCTGGATGTACTGGATGAAATCTTTCATACTTTGCGCAACTCTACTGAATAGCTGTCAGCCTGTGCTGTACAATAATCTACAATATTATATCTGTCAAAACCTCATGTCATCACACACTGGTAAGTGATAGAGCAAGGTAAAGCCATTTTGAGCACACAGACGTTTGTGTTTGACCTAAAGCAGATGACTCTCAGACAGCACCGTTTTCAGAGTTCCAGCCAAAGCCATTTCCTTCAGCCCAGTCTTATAAGTGCAGGCCACTGCCAAACCTCCTCATGGACTCACAGTAAGAGAGACAGGGCAGAATGTGCCCCAAAGCACCACTTCAAAATGCACCCATTCGTCTGAACTCACTGCCAAATCCCTGCTTCCCAGTTTAGCTAAAGCCCCACCTAGCTCTGCTGCCATGTGTGTTCGCATACAGTATGACTGGGACGAAGACGCCTACTGTCAGTATGTGTCTCTACAGATTATTGCTTAGCTGATTAAACTGATAAGTAATACCAATCTAAAAACTGGAGAGAATGTAATTTCAGTAGTAATTACCATTTGATGTGTTTTAATCAGTCATAACATTAAAACCACTAACAAGTAAAATGAGTAACTTTGATTACTGTGACAAAGACCAAACTGTGAGGGTTAGAACATCTCAGGCAGGTTTTGTCAAGTGTTCCTGGTATGCCATGGTCAGTACCTTCCAAAAGTGCTCCAAGGAAGGACAACTTGTGAACAGGCAACGGGGTCATGCACTCCAAAGCCTCATTGACGCTCATGGAGGTCCTACCTCCCAACTTATAGGCCTTAAAGGATCTGCTGCTAACAACAGTCTTGATGACAGATAGCTGTTTTTCTTTTCTTTTTTAGGATCGGCGTATAGTGGAACTTTCGCTCCTGCTGAGCCAGTGCAGGCAGTTTAGGGATGGTACGACCTTGGCTCAGCGTAAGTCTAATCATCTGAAGTTTGCTGTGTATTCCACAGTGCTCTAACAAAGTTACATGGAATAGCATTTGTTATGCCTTATTTCCATTCTAACTCATTTCAAAAAGATGCCTGAATTAGAAGTAAGTGGCTGTAATTATTAACCCACGTTTGACTGCAGCTCAACAAGGCAGCTGTGAGGAAGAGAAGCAGAATGGAGGAGTGAAGACGAAGGCTGTCACTCTGAAGCCTCACTCCGAGGTACAGTATAGAATGTGACGACGTGCATGTGAATAATTCCACAAGCTCTTTGCTGGAGAACATCTGCTTTGCACTCTTATGTGTAATTGTCTTTCTTTAAGCTGACATCCAGTGCTTCATCTCCACTCCTTGCGTCCTCAGTGCCCAATCAGATGGAGACCGAATCCAGGTACACAGATCTCACATACAGTAAAACTCTTGAAGAGCATGTAGCATTTCTGCAGTAAATGTAGTTTTCTTTTTATACACCCATGAGCCAAATCATTAAGACTGCCACTTAATACTGATGGTCATTTTCTCCATACCCCAGCTGACCTGAAACACTCCACCAGTCCAGCTGTTCTGGAGATGCTCTGACCCAGTCACTGGAACATAATAATTTGACATAATAATAAGTTGCTAACATACATCGATGACCTTCATATCTACCCCTATTACAAGATCATCAACTTTATTCGCTTAATCTATGATGGTCTTAATATTTTGGCTTATCTGGGTATAAAAGCAGAAAAAGTGTCCTAGTTAAATGCTATCTTAAAGATTTATGAATGCAAATAACTGCACTGTCGTCTCAGGTCACATAAGAAACATCTGTCCTGCAGCATGGAAGACTTGAAAGGTGGAGAAACACAAAAGGTTAGCTGTCTTTAAGAATCAGGAGGCTGTGCAGACTACAGCGAGCAGCGAGTGTATACTAGTTTCTCTATTCTCTGATCTCATTTCTGATTTGTCTTCCAATCCATAGACTCCTGTAGAACCTGTTTCTTCAGAGGAGGTAAATTCAATCAATCATCAAATAATTAATCAATCAATAAACTTGAGTACATTTGGGGAGATCCTCATTTACAACATAGTCAAGGTGAAACAGAGGAATTTTTATATTATAAAAAAATTTAAGCTCCACTTACTTATGCATCAGGACATCTGCTCACCCATTGTTTCCTCCTAAATCCAGGGGATTTACAAAGCAGATGCTTTCGTTGGAGTAACTGCTTTATACCCTTCTAGTCCATGCCTGCTATTAGACATGATGTCTAGAAACATGTGGACATGTTATGTACAAAACAAATACAATTAATTATAATAGTTACAAATAGCAAAAATGTTAAGATAAGTCAAATGAATTATTCTGTTAATGAACCCTGATAAAAGCCCTTTAACTATAAACACTATGAGCATCAGTGCTGTATCTAATTATCCAGATGAAGGTGTTTCTGTGAATGTTTTACTGAATGAAGGTATTCAGGTAATCGAGTAACCCAACAGATGATTTTAACATTTATTTTTATTATCTAATCTTTTCCAGAGTCAAATCTCAGAGCAGCAAACAGGGAAATCTTCTCTAACAGATGGGGGAAAGAGTGATACCTCAGAAGCAAGATCTCGAGAAGGCAGTGAGGACGGAGACCTCAGCCTACGTATGAATCCTGTCACACACAGTCCATAGACAGCACTACCATTTAACCGTCAGCTCTCTCCCCATTTCAGCCAGAAAACAGTAGTTCATTAAACAGGAGTCTTATTATACCTTTACATCAGACCTCATTCTCCAGTATCTCCCTAATAACTTTCTTAAATTAGATCTTGAAAGACGTCCTAACAGAAAGTCTAGGTCAGATTCATGATGTGTTTTAAAGAGCAGAATTGTTCACAGTCCCACTGTCCTTCTAAACTGAACACATCCCTAATAAGAAAACACTGGTGATTGGTCAGAATTGTCATCAAACTTTATAAGATTATAATTAGGATTGTTTTATGATTAATATTTAAATAATAGACCCAGGTTTGATAAAAAAAGAAATAAAACAAAAGAAAAATCTCAGTAATTTCAATAACTCGAATGTATTCTCTACTGTATTATTTTATATTACATTATAAATATTTAATTATGGCATGTTTGCAGAATTAGCTATATCTGAACTAGATGTTTGCCACATTTGCTCATTTCCAATGTAAGAGTTTTTAATTATTGAAATACAAATTCAGAGAGGGGGGATACAGAGCCTACATGTGTATTAGTCCTCATAGACACTTTTATAATCACCTGTGTATTCTTACATTTGTTCTTTAATTGAAATAATTTTAAGGAAATGAATTCAGCAGTCTGAAGACATGAACACCTCACAGTTTATCTGTTCTTAATCTTGCCTGTGCTCCTCACTGTTGCCTCCCACCTCAGTGCTGCTGTATCTAACTCTGTCTGATGTGATGTGATCAGACTGTGTGTGTTCTGCTCTCTTCTTTTTCCATGCTTTCTAATCTCTGGGCTATGGCTTGAAGGTCGCTGCAGGAGTGCGAGTGCTCCAGTTTTAGGTAGCTACTGCTGCTAACTGCTGTCTGCTGAAACTCTTTGAATGTATATTTCTCTGGCCTCCACCCTTTCAGCAAATGAGAAACACTTGCCTCTTCTACCATACCAAGCTTTACCCCCTCCTTTGATCAGGTAGCATGGAAGGGGCTCTCAGGCAGGGTCAGAATCAGCCCTGTCTCCTTCATTCAGTCTCAGCCTCTCTCTCTCTCTCTCTCTCTCTCTGTGGCTACAGCTGCTTTATAGCCTTAACCAGGGACAGATGCTTGGGCGTTTGTTAGTGTTCAGGCCAGATACTCACAGCTGCACGTTCACTGGGCTCTTGGCTGTGCTGTGTTCTGTTCACTAGTATAACCAACATTGCATTGATTGGGCTTTCACTGTTTGACCACTTTCCGACTGTGTAATAGCTCATTTTAATATATCTTAATATAAAAGTCTGCTAAATATAATATATATTTAAATATAACTGTTTAAACACTTTATATCAAGAAACATAAATTGGGAGTTACATAAGATCTTGTTCTTTATTGAATAAAGCCTGAATTACACATTTCTAATCGAATTATTAATATCCATTAATCTTTATTCAGTATGACCTTTGTCAGAAAATAACCTATAAGGGCTGTTCTATGGAACTCACTAATAATTACAGCATTATTTGCACAATAAATATTGTTGCACAATAAATACTTACTTAATAATGTTACCACCCTGTTACACAGATTATTGCACCTGAACTGACCTGTTTCTTATGTAAGTTTAACAATCAGTAATATATCAAGAAGTATTCAGTGTTCTACAGTAAGGTCCACCCATCACTACGTACAGATTAGAATGCACTAAATAAGTGTTTATTGAGTCATATTGTTTCACAAATGTACTCTCTATTCATGGTTCTTCGGTTGCAAATACCAAATCTGTATGATGTCAGTATGAGTTCAGTTCATTTTTGATTGTTAAAAGGGTTAAACTAACATCTGTCCAGCTTGCATGCTGTGTACTGGTCAGTTCATGAGCTATATAGGACACAGGACATAACAGTGTGATAAGAAAGAGTAGATAAACGGAGATGAGAACAAACATACGGCAGAGATTTGCCCTGATTGCTTCAGAGTCCTACTTGAACGCAGAAGTGTTCCTGAAACATGTGTGTTTTATTTACTTTTATGCAGGAAAGACAGAGAGAATGGAAGACACCAGCATGTCTGATCCTTCGCCAGTGTCTTCTGGAGTGGATTCTGGACAACAGTCTCCCGTCTCACAGGAAAACATGAAGAACAAGAAGAGCATACGCAAGTTGTGGGGAAAGTGAGTGTGCACATCTGTGCTGGTGTCATTATTGTTCTGATAAACGCTGTTCTTGCTCATGCAAAACTCTCTGTGTTTAGGATCAGAAGGACTCAGTCAGGAGGTCTGCAGGGAGATGACCTAGAACCAACCGAATTCAGAAGAGGGGGCTTCAGAGCTACAGCTGGACCCAGACTGGCTCGGACGCCAGACTCAGGACGTTCAGTCCGGTGAGGGCCTACGGGCAAATTTTCATTCAAACAAATATGGAGTTTGTTATATTTTACCATCTGGTCACCAGCCCAGAATGTGAATTACTCTACAACTATTCTTAGATGCATTCAATATGGTGTTCCACACCACATCATGATAGATACACTATGTCTAAATGTTTGTGGACACCCCTTCTACGTTGTGCAAATATACACACACAGTTTGTCTGGTCCTTGTGGAGAAGTCTTGCCAATAGAATAGAATAGAGTCTATAGAGTCTTGGGAGCAGATAAACCTTTTGTAATACCCTTGATTTTAGGAAGAATCAATAAATGAGCCGGCATCCCAATACTTTTGTCCATATAGTGTAAGTGTGAACATTGCTTGTATAGTACTGAATATTGGGAATTTCCTTTCTCCCATTTCAGAGACATGACCATGCCCTTCTCTAAGTGGACCACAGAACAGGTGTGTGGTTGGCTGGAGGACTATGGACTGGGTCAGTATGTTAATCTTGCCCGTCAGTGGGTGGTCAGTGGTCAGACCCTACTCTCTGCCACACCACAGGAGTTTGAGAAGGTACACCTTTCCTGAGACACCTATTATACCTTACAGTACACCTTCTGACACTACTAATTTATTCAGAGTAACTGACGTCTTACTCCAGCGTGTGGTTTGTGTATTGCTGTAGGAGATGGCGCTCAAACATCCCCTCCACAGAAAGAAGCTGCAGTTGGCTCTCAGGTCATTCAGCAACAAATCAATGGAGAAATCCTCTGAGCTTGATCACATCTGGGTTACACGTATGTATTCTAGTAATGGAAATGAGAATTATGGGTGCTAAAGCGCAAAACTTTAAGACTGTATTTTAAGGGTCATGATCTTTATTCTCTGCAAATTGACTGAAGCCAGGATATGTTGACTAGGTCTTCAATGCTCTGCTCACAAGTGCATTGTTTTATAGCTGCAGTTGCAATGGTTCAGTTGGACAAGCTTTAATGTTGACCTAGTGAATGATTCAGAAAATTTACATCTAAAGTTCTTTTACTTTAAACTAATTCCTTTGAAGTAAATTCAGCCGTGCTATATTAGATAGTGGTGTCGAAAAATGCATTTCGCAAAAATGTCATGCAAGCATTGGGAATTCTACACTTCACTATATATATATATATATATATATATATATATATATATATATATATATATATATAATAAATCTGGGTATAGATGATTCCTAACATGTACTGTTTGCTATAAAACATCCTTCTGTATTAACCAGCTAGAAAAAAGAATAACACTGCAAATAAATAGAAATGGTCCTCACGCACTTTTATTGAGCTACTGTAAATTATAAGTAGTCCGGTTTACAGCAATAATAGCTAGAGTGTACATGTTCATGTTTATATGCAGAGTACATAAATGACAATCTTCATTAAAAATGTTCTAGACTCAATTCAGTTTACTTTATTCTGAAAAATATCTGTAAGTTTTCTCTTGGTTTCTGAACCAGGGTGGTTGGATGACATTGGCTTACCTCAGTACAAAGACCAGTTCCATGAGAGCAGGGTTGATGGTAGAATGCTTCAGTATCTGACAGTGGTAAGGCCAAACTGCAGCTGTTTCCCTCAACCCCTGACCATAAGTGATGCTAATGCAACATGAAAATGCTTTTGTGAGTGACCTTTTGTTTCTTCTTCCATTACTTTCACCTTCTTCTTGCAGAATGACCTTCTGTTCCTGAAAGTCACCAGTCAGCTCCATCATCTCAGCATCAAATGTGCCATACACGTCCTCCATGCCAACAAGTTCAACCCCTACTGCCTGAGACGGAGACCAGGGGACGAGGTGAGAACTTCAGTGTGTGTTCAGGTGAATGCTAAGAGTCACAAATGTCAAAGCTGATGTAAAACTTTCTGTTCACATGCTCCAACACCGAGAAGAGTGTACTGCACAAAGTCTCTCTCCTTTTTTTACAGAATAAAACATCTCCCTCAGAGGTGGTGCAGTGGTCTAACCATCGGGTAATGGAGTGGTTGCGCTCAGTGGACCTGGCTGAGTATGCCCCAAACCTCAGAGGCAGTGGAGTCCATGGAGGCCTCATAGTGAGTTCTCCAGGGAAATCTTGACCAAAGAAACCAAAAAAACAAACAACCTCCCCTTTTTGCATAGGCCCTGGTTAGACCTGGAATAAAAGCAGTATTGTGCAAGAATAGGTATTTCTTGCTCCTGGGTTCCCCCTACTGTCGGGAAATGTAATTTGCGGTTTGGTTTTGCGGCAGTGATTTTGAAGCTGTTATTATTATGTAAAAATGCTACATAATGCTGATTTAACATGCATCATGTTATCTGCTAGTGAACTCCTAAATGAATGGAAGATGCCAAAGGAACCTAGGAAAAGAGTTCTTCTCCCCTCTGATAGACCCTGCAGACGCCAGTGAGCGCAGATAGGTGGAACAGACCACGCTCTGGGCGTTCACTGATTAGCAATGGCTCGAAAACTTTATAAACTTTACTGTGCTGTTAAACCAGCAACAGACATGTTTACATCTGTCCGTACAGCTCGAAAACACTGTGGCGCTACTGTGTTATTGTCAGGGATGCTTTAGCATTTACGTTTACATTTACAGCATTTAGCAGAGCTCTTCTCCAGAGCGACTTTCAGAAGTCGCTTCACTGTTTACTGAAGAAGAACCTCAGCTAGTTTAAATAGACAAAAATTCAGATCCTCTAATCCTAGACTCTACTAAACACAAGTCAATATGGAGACCATAATACTCTACTCTTCACCCAAGTCCTCTCAGAAGAGGAGGGTCTTCAGTCTGGGGTTGAGGACAGCGAGCGTTGGACTCTGCTGTTCGGACACCCAGGGGAAGCTCGTTCCACCACTTCGGTGCAGGACAGTAAAAAGTCTGGACGCTCGTCTTCCGTGGATCTTAAAGGATGGCGGGTCGAGCCGAGTCGTACTTGAAGCTGGAAGGGCTCTTGGTGCAGATCGGCTTTTGACCATCGCCATCAAGTACGGAGGGGCTGGCTGGTCCAGTCTTGGCTTTGTAGACCAGAGTCAGGGGTCTGAATCTGATGACCTGGGCAGCAGCTACAGGAAGCCAGTGAAGAGAATCAAACTTTAGCATTTACCTGCAAAATAGTTTCCAACCCTGGTCCTAGAGGACCCCCATGCCCTGCACATTTCAGTGGTTTCTTACTCAAACACACCACCTTCAGCTCAGGAAGGGCTTGTAAATTAGCTGATTAGCTTGATTAGTTGTGTTGGTAGTAGAATAAACACTGAAACGTGCAGGGCAGGAGGGTCCTCCAGGAGCAGGGTTGGGATCCACTGATTTAAATGATTAGATTACAATGCAGCCTTAAGACACACTCCACCCCATTCACACTTATAGGCCTACTTAGTGCTTGAATCGCCCAAGACAGTGTTAATGGCAGGTGTGAACAGGGTCTGGCCAGTTTGTACAATGCTAACCTGAGACCTGTATGTTGTTAGTCTTTTTTCTAATTTTCTGATGGCCACTGATTACTTCTCTTTATTTTAAATTCAGATTTTGGAGCCTCGGTTTAATTCTGAGACTTTGGCCATGTTACTAAACATCCCACCTCAGAAGACCCTCCTGAGGCGGCATTTAGCCACCAACTTTAACAGTCTGGTGGGACTCCCGGCCCAACAGGAGAAACGAGAATATGCTAATGCTAGTGGACACACACCACTCACTACCACTGCCAAAGTCCGGGTATGACAAACACACTCACTCACACACACTCACACACACTCACACACACACACACACACACACACACACACACACACACACATATATTTATTAATGTGTCACTTTTTGCTGCTTCTGTTTCTCCTCATTTCAGCCAAAGAAGCTCGGCTTCACTAACTTCAGCCACTTAAGGAAGAGAAGACCTGATGATTCAGCAGACTACATCTGCCCAGTGGATGTTGGGATTTCACCAGTTTTGAATGGCACCCCTCACCGGCCCCAAGGAAGCTTCAGGGGACTGAGCCCCATCGTGGACAGAGATTTGGATAGACTGGATCAAGTCGGCTCAAAAAGCTGATCTTCCTCCCTCTGAACTGAACTCTCAGTCACCAGAACCAACGCCTCCTCAGCACGTTACTCAGCGCTTGTCCCTTCAGCTCCTCTCGGACGGAGAGCTGCACAGTAACCTTAGAAAAGGATTCTCAACCGATTCATCTGGATGTGCTTTAGATTGAGGATCACGTGGACTTCTCACAAGTGAAGAAACTCGTAACTGTAATTATTTTATTTGTTGTTTGCTGGAAACCTGAATTAATTGGTGGAATGATTTCAATGGAGAAACCTTCACTATTATTGTATGATTACAAGTATTAAACCTTCAATCCTCCAGGTTCTCGTTTTCTTATCTTTCCCTTTCTTTCTGTATCTCAAAACTAAATGCTTCAATCCTTATTAAAAGAATAAATTAAGCTGTACTTTCTCATCGAGTCGAATCATCTTACCATGACTTGTGTGTAAACTACTTTTTTTGGGTTCAGATCACATTTGATTTGATTTGATTTGATTAAATTAATAAAAATAATTAAATTAAATTAAATTAAATGACTGATTCTAACTCGGTTTACTCTGATTAGTGATTACATACTGACAAATGGTTAATGATTCAAATGTTTCAAGCAGATGCACATGAAATAAGGCAAATCAATACGGATGATACTTTTAGTTTACTTGGCTTTGAAGTAATTGTGTTTTATGATGTTACACGATGTGTTCAATAGAACCACTTCACACATCAACTCGGAGCTCTGATTTTAGGGTAGGTCCTATGATGTAGAGAACCAATCACAAGAGTTCTTAGATGTTATGAATTTGTAAGGGCTGGCGTTTGTGGTGCAATACTGCCCTCATCTGGCTGGTGAAACACCTGAAGACTAAATAAATAAATAAATAAATAAATAAATAAATAAATGAATAAATTAATAAATGATTAGCTTCATTGTTTTATTGTTTCTTCTGAGCTCAACTTCTGTTGGAGTAACTGTCTCTACTGTCCAGAGAAGACGAAGACTTTACTAGATTTTGGAGGAGCTAGGTGTTAGTGATGTTCAGGATGTTGGATTAAACAAACAAACAAAAAAAAAACATTAAACAACCACATTGGCTGGCACAGATGGAATTTGGCTTCCGCATGTATCCCATCCGTGCAGTGAACACACACATACACACCAGTGAAACTCACACAGCGGACTGTGATCACACATGCCATGCACATACCCACCCAGGGAGCAGAGAGAGTGAAGGGCCTTGCTCAAGGGCCCAACAGTGGCAGCTTGCAGAGCCCGGGTACCAAACCCACAACCCTGTCATCAATAACCCGGAGCTCTAACTGCTGAGCCAATATTGCCCTAGGATGATTGATTACTACCCAAACCCATCCCAAAATGATTGGCTGGAGCACCATCCATCATTCCAGAGAACACAGTTTATACCCCTCTACTAGCCCACGGCCATCTCTAGTAGCCCACGCCTGGCATTATGGTTATATATATATATATATATATATATATATATATATATATATATATATAGAGAGAGAGAGAGAGAGAGAGAGAGAGAGATCTATTGGCAATACTTCTCTACAGGGACTAGACAAGCTGTGAGTGTGCATTTGCACAGATAAGGGTAAAGGGTTTGCATAGATGGCAGATAAGGGTAAAACTTAGAAACATTAATTAGTGCACTTTGTTTACTGATCAATGTATCCTAATTAACTGTTGAAAAAGTCTAAGCTTAATTCCAGTCTGAAATATTTCACCCTGTCACATTCCCTCCACCACAAGCCCAATGAGGTTGTACTTCTGAGTGATATTTTATATTTTAAAAACAGTAAATATAGTTACTGGAGTCAGACAATGTCATGGTAAGAGCAACATATAAATGAAATAAACATAGAAGCTGTCATTTCACAAACATAGGAAATTAGTATGTCCACTTGACACTGATCTCATGACTTTCTACTTCTCAAATACATTTATTGTTCAGGGTTTGAGTTTCCCTTAGTGGACCTCTTCTCATTTAATTCAATGGAATCTATACTGATGGAAGTGGGATACCTGACAGACTGGTTCTGGTGTGAGCAGTTCTTTTTCTTCAGTATTTGTAATGGCCAGGAGGGGGCAGTCTTTATCTAGATTTGAATAATTGGCTGAAAGATAATAATAAACTGGAGCTGTATAACTGTGAAAAGATCACAATATAGTGTTCAATGTAATGTCATATAAATCTGATTTAAATGATCTGTACAAAAATATCCAGACGCTCCTATCTAATGGATTCAGCTAGTTTAAGCAGCACCTACTGCTGACATAGACGTTCAGCTGCACACACAGTTGGAGGGGTATGGCGGCCACCAGAATTGAGCTGTGGAGCAGTGGAACTGTGTGGTCTCCAATCAATACTTTCGGGGTGAGTTGGACAGTGGCAGAACTAATCATCCATCATCAGGACCTGACCTCACTAATGGTCATGTGTGGCGGAATGCAATCATATTTTAATAATATCTAATATTGTGTAGGCCCCCCTCGTGCCACCAAATCAGCTCTGACCTGTGGAGGCATGGACTCCACAAGACCTCTGAAGGTGTCCTGCTGTGGTATCTGGAGCACCAAGACTAACGTTAGCAGCAGATCCTTTAAGTATTGTAAGTTGTGATGTGGGCGGGGCCTCCATGAGCGTCAGTGAGAGCCTTGAGCGCTTCTTCTTTGGAGCACTTTTGGTAGATGCAGGTTTCTGCATCCCAGAAACACCCCACAAGACCTGGATAATGTTTTGGAAATGTTTTGACTTAACTTTCTGGCCATCACAGGTTGTTTTTCTGGACAATCTATGTATCCTGGTGGTGTACAGCGTCTCTAATTTTAGGGCCACTCTAGGAAAAGTCTTCAATTTCAAGCTGAAAATGTATTTATCTGCTGTAAAACATGCACAATAGTGCATGCTAGCCAATTTCAATAATGTGGTTTGATGCCCATTGCTTGGCACCTTAATGGCTGTTATTTATGCCAGCCTTCCACATAAAGAGACTGCAAGAAGTTGCATGGCTCAGGAAACGGGGCGATGAATGACACCACAATTTGCTGTATGATATCTATTGTTTTAATTAAGTGAAAGCAATTGTGACATTTATTGGTTTCCAAGTTACTTGTTAATGGCTATGGGAAGCACGAGGAAAACGCAAGTAAAATATTGCTGTGTTTACATAAATAATTTGTAGCCGCTTTGCTAATGATTACCTATTATTTCTCTCGCAGAGGCTGTCCATTCTGGTCGATTAATAACAAACACAATAATACTGGATGGCCTTTTCAGAGCCAAAATTACGCTCCCGTGGCCAAGGCATTTTGCTTGGGTGCATTTCACATAAGAATAATTCTGATTATTTCACCTCTTGCCTGGTTTGCACCACTGCATTCTGCAACAAAAGGCACGTTGTATGGTTCTAACGTTTAAGGGTAAACCAGCAGGACCTTGCTGCGGCCTTGTCTGCTTGATCCGTTAGAGGAGCGTGTCAGAAAAGACGAGCATAATCATGTTTTTGTAGCTTGTCACTTGCTGTTCTTGTCATTCAGTGGCCACCAGCTTGACGGTTTGGGGAACATATTCCCTGGGCGGGTGGGCGAGCACGTCAGACACTGCCACCATACCGCGGCGAGGGCTAGATCTGTCCCCCTCAGTGCCAGCACAGGCTGACAGCCGTGCCACAACGATGACACCCCTCCGCCGACACGGCTAAGACTAGTGAAAGGCAACCCTACTGCTCCGTCAAAAAGAGCAGTCAAATGTCTCCGTCTGCATCTTTCTAACCCATCAAACCTCTATCTGTCGCATGAAGCGCTCCAGTCCTGATGGGAAATGATTTAAATGGATGTGGAGGTCCTGGTGGTCTGCAGCTCTCTCTCTCTCTCTCGCTTCCCACTGCCTGGAGGCCTCATCCTGATGTCTGAGACAACTGCCTGTCCACTGTGGTTAGGAGCTGAGAAAGTGCTGTCCTTTTCTAGGTAGAGGTAGAGGGAGATGAAAAAACTAAAGAGTAAAGGTTTAAAAGACGGTTCTTCAGAGTCGAAGGGGGTTTTTCAACCCAATCCTGGTGCAGCACAGTTGGAAATTGCCAAAGTGGGCTAGACCATCCAAACTGAATTTAAAGAAGATTTAAAACGCTGATCTAACCATTCTAACACACTCATTGGCAGCGTGCTCACAGCCTGACCCCTTTTATTCACACTATCCAGGCAGCAATATGCAGCAATATGTTTTCTATCTCTTTTGCCCTTGTTTACATTTAGCCTTGGCCTGTATCTGTTTATCAGAGACTGAGGGAAGATCATGAAGCATGGTTTAAAAATATATATATATATATATTATTTTGCTCCAAATTCTTTTCATATACCACGAGAATATTGCATGGAGAGCCAGTAAGCCAGTACAACCAATCAAATCAAATCAAAGCCTAAAGGTGTATCGTTACATCCCTGCTACCTCCACAGGCCACCAGTCCACTAATCACTATTATATGACCTCTGTTGCGAACGACCGGTCTGTGATGTCCAGTCCAGATGAGAAACTCCTTATAACAGCAGTATGGATGCTTGAGGAACATTTAGAGGTTCTTCAGTTTGAGGTGCATGGAGAAACCTTCATGGAATCTTTTTCTTCTAAAAACATTTTCTTGTTTTGTAGTTTTGTAATTTACAGTTTTAAGTAAACTGAAGAACCTCCTAATGTTTCTTAATGAACTTATACTTTTAACAGAGTACATACGACTGTAAAGTCTATGGTGATTATTGTATTTCATTTCAGAGCACCACAAGTTCACCCCATTCCTTCATTCATCTTCTAATCTGCTGAATTAAACATGTTAAAATGTATTTTTGTGTTTATTTCCACATGACTGTAAATGTATTGGTTTTAATAAACCTAATATATAATATAATAAATTCTAATTTAAAACAGTCAGCATAATTATCCTGACTGAGTGAGCTGGAAGGGAGTGTTTTTAACTTTTCTATTGATTTTGGACAAACATTAAAGGTTATTTAGGGAATCAGAAATAGTTCTTGCATGGGTTCACTCCAAACACCTCTTCTTGACACCTTCAAGTTTAAAGAGTGTGTATAAAGATTCTGATTAGTCTTTCAGCTTTGAAGACATTTATGGGGGTAATGGGTCAGCTCCCGGCATCACAGAGAATGATTTACAGACTTAAGGATGGAATGAGTCCGTAACCGGCACTCACCTTTCAGCTCAATTAGCAGAGCCATTCCTCATTAAAGCCTTTGACTCATAGAATAAACAATCATGGAGGAAGCTGCTCGGCTCTTGACCTCATGCTGGCCTTTTGAAAAGCGCACTCTGGAAGGCTTCAGACTTCTCAGCGAACTCACTTCCCACCTCCGTGCCCATAAACACGGCCCAGCAGGAGCTGCAGCTGTGGCAGCAGGCTGGAGAAAGGGGTCTTTATCTGCAGCTCTGGGCTGCCAGGCCGGACGGGCGGTTGGGGCGGCCGGTGCACTGGAGCAACTGGCCTCGTCCAGCCAGGTGTCTGAATCAGACATCAGTGAACGCACCCTGTTATGATGACCTCTCACCCGTGTTTATGCAGCTGTGGCATCGCTTACGTCCCTCCGTATTAGGCCCTCGTTGAGGGTGAGGTAAGAAGTTCAGGAGCTGTTTATACTGTAAATGGGGGCTTCGTAAGGAACATAAAAACATGCACATTTGGCGGGACTTGTATTTGTACAAGTAGATCTGAAGTGTTTTGCCACTGTAAAACACTATTTGACACGGTACAATATAATATAAGCAGAGCATTTTGACCTTAGCTTTGGCTATTAGATACTGAAAAATATGCAGGACTGGGGCTTAGGGCAATATAGCAAAAATACTTTTTATTAGGGATACATCAACATGCGAACTGTAGGCTGATTCCTATATCCAATATTTTTTAATGCACATCTGCTGATGCCAATACTGATACATAAATATGTACTAAATGCATTCTATGTTTACAAATGTAATACAATGTATATAAAGATACTTGAATGCACTAGTATAATTATCACAAACTAATCAGCCATAACATTAAAACCACCAAGACATGGCCTCCATAAGACCTCTGAAGGTGTGTTGTGGTATCTGGCACCAAGGCTAATGTTGGCAGCAGATCAATTAAGTCTTGTTAGTTGTAAGGTGGTCAGTGAGTGAGTGTCAGTAAGTTCAATAACTACATCAAAAATTGATTTGAAATACTGGACAAATCTCCAAAACATCAGGCAGGTCTTGTGAGGTATTTCTGATTGGCAGTGGAAATGAACCAATGAACCGGCGACTGGCTTATGGGTGCCCAAGGCTCATTGATACTAATGGAGGTCCCACCTTACAACTAACAAGACTTAATGGATCTGCTGCCAACATTAGCCTTGGTGCCAGATACCACAACATACCTACAGAGGTCTTATGGAGGCCATGTCTTAGTGGTTTTAATGTTATGGCTGATTTGTGATGGCTGGTTTGTGATAATTATACTCTCTTCCCAACACCATGGTCACAATGGTCAGTTCTGGAGGTACTCACAATATACACAGAAAAGCTTACTGTAATAATAGTATCATCTCATCATTTCGCTCAGCTTCAGAGGCGCTCCTAAGTTTGCACACTTCTGTAATGAAGACTTTATTCAAGCGCAGCAAATCAACCCTCTGAAACAGACTCTAAATGTGCTGAGGAGAGAAACCTGACCATAAGGAGAGAAAGGGACAGTTCTCTGACCTGCAGCCATGCACACTGTTGATCCACTCTGACACCCATCTCTATAATGAAACTGCCCTTTCACGTCCAATGAGAACACCTGTCTTCTCCTCTGGAGGAATGTAAGGAGAACAATGCCGCACTGGATTAGTTTTCATATAGAGATGCACCTCTGTCAGGAGTGGCTGCTGTCCATAAGGCCAGACAACAGTGCTAGTGATATGTTTAGCGGCAGTTACCTGCGTGCTTTGACCATGCAGTTAAATAACAGTAAAGGTATTCACTTCTGAGGACAGTGGGTTAAAGGTCATGTGTAACAAAACAAAACTATGTTGTGACGTAATGCTGTATTCTTCAATAAAATAATATATTAAATGTACTGTTCCACTTAAAATTAAGTGTCATTACACAATAATAATCCAGGCAATAACAGTGTAAATACTGCTTGTATTCACTGTTACAGATTTCAGTAGCACAGCTGATGTGAACAGTTTTGAGTGTATGATAACATGAGTGTATCTCAATAGTTCTAACAGTACATTCATATTACACATGTGTAATACAATAAAAGTAACTGTATTTACATAAAAGGTTTGAGACACTTACATTCAGTAGTTGTGAAAACAAATTATGGTCACCCTGGTATTATTATTATTATTATTATTATTATTATTATTATTATTAGAGACACCAATGATTTAAAAATAGGACCCAAATTTACCTTCTCAATCCATACAAACCAAGCCGCAAAATCAGCAGTTATGCCCCACCCATTCAAACAGACAATATAGGAAGTGATTAATCCAGACTGCTGTTTGTACAGTGCAGCCAATCAGAACATAGATCATTGATATATGATGTCAGTCGTAAAGGGACAGCCTGTTTAATTCTAAAGACCTCAGCATACGTCTTTCAGAGATTATGTTCAGCTTGTGTTGGTGGTGTGATGCATTTGCTGCAGAGAGACTGCAATTACTAGAAATTAAATATCAATATTTATAAGTCAAATATTTGCTAATTTATTATCCTTGTCCTTCATTGTGCAATAGCATTGATATCACGACAGCTGTGAGCTGAGTGTATTTCTACACCCCTGAAGTCTCCTGTGTATGGGAAATAATGTTTAGTATAAATATCATGAGTGGACATTACAGAGGTATAATCAGAAGTCTGTGGAAGTGGATTGGGAATCTTCTGAAATGCTCTTTGGTTTGAAAGTAGGCCTCACTGGTAGAAAGCGAGTCTTTTCTTTGTATGTAATGGGTGGCATCAAGGGTCATTGAGATTTAATGGTGCTGTGTTTTCAGAGAGCTGGATCCTGTTCAGCTCTCTCTCTCTCTCTATCTCTCTCTTTCTCTCTCTCTCTCTTCCTCACCCCCCATGGGTACTAAAGCATGGATCAGGGTTATATTGGGCTCTGTCTTGTAGCATCTCACTGCAGTGCGAGGCTGATTGGAGTAGCAGAGACAGAGGCAATGAGCTAAAGAGAAAGCCTCTTTTACCTTGATCGGAAATGAGTGGAACATTTCTGTCTTATCAAAGCCATCTACGATGCTAACGTACAAGCAAAGGCTTTTAAACAGCTGTTACATTCATATCAGTCCCTCAGAACATCTGCCCATGTATATGACAAGAAAACGTGTGGGTAAATGAAGGAGATTTCCATCAGAGTCTGGATTTCATTTGAACCATAATAAATTAAACCGTAAATTTAGTCAATTCTAGCAATTATATTGTCTGCTGAATCATCATGCTGAATGATACTAACATGATTACAGTTGTAAAGGACCACTGAGAGTGTTGTGTAGACGCATCCTATAGTAAACAATTTCCCTAATATAATAACCAATAACCAACAGACGATAGTAGCCTAGTACAGAATTCTGGCAGTGTCTGCTGGGAAGGTGTATGGTATAGAAGCTGCGTAGAATTGAATGGTTTGAATGGCTTTATGAACCATGATATAAGTAATATTGTGAATGTCCTCAATGTGCTGTCAAATCAGCTTTGAATCATCAAGGCATGGATGCCATAAGACCTCTGAAGGTGTCTTGCTGTGGTCTCTGGCACCAAGACTAGCGTTAGCAGCAGATTCTATGAGTCTGGTAAATTGTCAGGTGGGCGGGGCCTCCATTTTGGTAGGTGCTGACCTCTGCATATCAGGAACACCCCACAAGACCTGCTCACTGTTTAGGAGATGTTCTGACCCAGTCATCTAGAACATCACAGTTTATAGTTAAAGTGTCTCAGATTTTACACTTGCCCATTTTTCCTGCTTCCACACATCAACTTCAAGAACTGACAGTTCTCTTGTTGTATATAATATGTAGATCCTTACCCTTGACAGGTGATATTGAGACCAGATAATTGAGGTTATTCACATCACCACTTCATCAGTGGTTTTAATGTTCTGTCTGATCAGTATATATTCAGTGATATTTTAATAGAATGGTACTTCTAAAAAGGCGGTCTGGGGTTCACCTCTGGGAAGCCCTGGCGTTGTCTGCAGCTCCCAGCAGTGCACTTGGTTCATTTTGCCACATCACTCCCTGTCTCAAGTTTTGTTCCGATGGAGAAGGAAAGAGTAAAAGAGCAATTATCATAACTCGACTTGTGGCATCCTACACAACTAAGAAGCGAAAACGTCTCTTCATCCTACTGAGACTCCTACTGAGAACATCCTACACAGTCAGTAAATGCTGTTTTGCGGTGTGTTTCGTTACAGTAGCAAAGGTATGAGCACTTTTGGCAATTGACATATATCTAGTGTTTAACAGAACAGCAGGGAGCCCATTACCCGAACCCCTTATCTACTGCTTCTCCAAAAAAAAAAAAAAAAAAACGTAGGGCACAAAGGTGACGAATTAAAATTGTGCAATTGATCCACAGGTCAGAAGACATTTACCTGTGTAAAAAAACAAACAATAATGAGCCACTCCCCCAAACTCAGAGTCGGCTTTGGGTGTGGACCCAACCATATGGGGCAGATGTTAATACACCCTTAGCCGAGGATGCTCTGTTTGTAGAGCCTGTAATGAAGTGCAGTCTTGCGAGTTGTGTGCATTTTTGAACAAATCATAGATTAGAATAATTGTAGAAGGGCAATGGTTAAATAAAGGCTTAAGTAAGTTGGTTTGCGTTGTGGTTCCAGGAGAATCTGCTCAATCCACTGGCCAGTTTTCAACCCGTATGGCTGGATGTGGCATGTGAAGGAGAATGAAGGAACTATAATGTGTTTTTTACTAAAATTATCATGATATTTAAAGTCAATTGTCAGCCTAAAGCTATATATATATATATATATATATATATATATATATATATATATATATATATATATATAGCTGATTCTGGTAATATATGATATATATGCTATGGATATATATGATATGATATATATTCTGGTTTGTTTCGTTGTGGAGAGATGGTGAATTGCCCCAACAAAATGAGTAATGTGAAAAGGCAAAATAAAATCTAATCACATGTTCAGGGAAATTAAACGTCAAAAAAAAGAAAAGAAAAAAACAGCCTCAGAAGAATTGCCATTTAATTACTGCTTGATTAGCATAATTACGCATGCTAATAGCATCTCTAATGAATTGCACCATTGAGAGAGGAGATGCATTCATAACTGTGGCAGACTTGCATATTTTGTGATGTAAAAAATGCTTGGATAAATTCACCCCTCCGTTTTTAATCGTTTTAATGGCTTTCCATTCAAAACTCTATTCATTATAAATAGCACCATGTCCTGCACGTCTGCAAGATCATCAATGACAAGTATTTCAATTGTGTGTTTTGTAGAACAGGTGTACAAGGAGTAGTACACAGGTCTATTGTGTTATGTAAAGTACAGTGGAGTAATTATATTACAATTCATTTAAACCAGTGAGAGGAAGAAAGAGAGAGAGAGAGAGCAAGGGCGAGAGAGGGAGGGAAGTAGCTTGCAGTATCTTTTCAGTTCCAGCAAGGGGCATCTCTGCCTCACAGTCCAGTATCAGCCCCAGTCAACCCAGTCCTTGGTTTTGATGGAGTGATGTATCGCAGCCAACTCCACTTTCCCTCTCCAAGTATTGGTCTTTAAATCACTGTTCAATTCTAATGTAATTTGAGCTCCCATTGTACTGCACAGACAAACACGTTTCCATTGGACCGTCTGTGTGCTGTTTCTGGCCACATTTTTAAACCAAAGCAGGATGAGGTTGACTGTAAGGAGGAGAACACAGCCCTTAATTTGGCGTATGTTTTTAAATATGATCTCCTGTCAGTTGAAATATAATTCCAGCATTTTTGCGACAGTTAAAACATTGTAAATGTGTAGTGTGATGGGATTGGTGAGGTTCTGTTGTTAGCAGTTCCCATTACCCCCTCAATTACTGCTGTTATTGTATCCTCAGCCTGTTTGAGTTCATGTTCCTCAAGCTGGTCGAGGTGCAGTGAGTTTATTCTCGGTTTCTGTGGCCTTATGTTGGCTTTGCTTTACAGCATGGCCTAAATTTTCTTCCCAAATCTGCAGATAGTTTGTAAGAGTTTCTGTCAGTTGGAGATGTGTGTCATTTGTGGTGTGTATTTAATGTGTGCTTTAGTTCTTCAACTATCTAGTAAATGATTATGTTTTAATGTGACTCTTAAAAAACACTTTTCCTTCAGGGACTGTGAAACTGGTGTGTTTTTGTAGTTTTATAAGCATGTATGGATAGAAATTCTGAGGGAATTCACTTTCTTAAGGATTTATACTGAGGCTTGTTGGATGGGCTGTTTTGCACTGAATAACATACATCAATTAACATCTCAATTTACATATATCCCCTATCCCCTTACTAATCTTACTTTAACCTTACTACTTCACACTAATTCAGACAGAATTATGATACACTATTTATCACATGTGTATATTATGCCAATATCCACTCCACACTTATATTAAATAAATGTGCTTCAAATGGTCATTTGATCAATGCCAACAGAACTGTTAAATTGGTGAAGAACATTTACATCAAGTTAAGATTATTTAGTCTTTAAAAGGTTTAAAGCTATTCTAAACATTGTTGTTTATATTTTATTATTTATTATTTTCAATTGCTCCAATGGTTATTTGAGAAATTCCATAGAAGAAGCGTTTTTAATTCTATAAAGAACAATGTATATAAGAGAGAGATCTGTGAGCATAAACACATCAACTAACATCAAGATTCTTTAGGCCTTTGAAACATGATTCTTTAAAGTGATCTCTGTGAAGTGATTCTTCTATAGCATATCTCAAATGACCTTTTGAAGCATCTTTATTTGTGAGACTGCAGGACCAACAATGTCTAGAAATGTAGAAGCAGATATTTTTGCAGGGGGTGGACATTTCCCTCTCTGTGTTCTCTTTCTTTGCTGTGTGCATTATTGACCGGCCAGGCAGACAGGCCGCCTTTTGCCCTGCACATTATTGGCAAGCTCAGGAGAAGCAGGGGTGTCTCAAGGATACAGGCAGTCTGATACAGCTGTATGGATTGAGACTGAGCTTTGAGGTCAAAGAAGCAGCCAAGACTTTAACAAACTGTTATTTTTGTAATAGTTAAGTATAATGTGTATGTAAATCAGCAGTATTTCACACCAGTGTTTAATTTAACAATACCATCCTATGGATCTTAACAACAGTAAAGAATCCAGGAACATTCATACATTGTTACATATATTTAGTGACCTGTACTGCTTGTTGGGAACGTATGATGAAGAATAGCTTTCTAAAGAGGAATATGTAAAATAAGACCTCTCTCTGGGGTATTGTTCAACTTTTCACCATGTAAGGACTTATTCATAGAAGTGAAACTACGTTACAGGAGGCCTTGATTTAACAGGCCGTATTGAGTAACCGCTCACAGACAGTGTGGTCCTTCATTCCTTTGGACTGGCTGCTAAAGGACTAAAAGGCATTTGCATTATTGATGAGGCAACCCTGTCACCTCAAACATAGCCTATTTAAAGGGGAATAATTTTAAACTGCAAACTGCATATTGATGAACTAATGATCAATTGGCCTCTGCAATTGTATTAATATGCAATTGTTGCAGTGTGATATGCATTTCCAATTAACCCTGGATTTGAATACTCTGACAAATGGTAGGAAAACTCTCATTAGTTTCTTTAACCAAAGAATAAAGGATTTTCTTGCTGTATTTCTGTCTTTGTCCCTAAACAGGTCCAGATCCAGGTCTGAGTGTCCCTACCTCAGTGGAAGAGATACTAAGACATATTGAAAGAGGACGCCTTACATACCTGTGATAACAGAGCAACTCAAACAGTTGAGTTATAATGTTTATTACGATAACTAATGCATTAGCATCAACTCTAATTTCACATTCTGTTAATTACGGACGCCAGGGACAATCATTTATCATTATGAATCCTCATGCATTGGTCATTAAGTGGCAAGGTAGCTCCTGACCTATAGTGGGAACAAATCACAAAAACATCTGATATCTTCCATATAATCTATGTCATATACATGAAATCTGTGTATTAAAATGTATCAGATTTCCATATGGGCATCCAGAGACCTTCCCAGCAGCTTTACATTTAATCAGATTCAGAGGCTAAACCCAACCCCCATCGCAATGAGTGGTTGTGGTGAGATATCATTGCTCACTGCAGACTTTCTAAATAAGGGCAGGTAAATCATTTGCCCGTTCTGAGATATCCAACAGCTAGCAACAGTGCTAATCATTCCATAGTGTAATGGAGCATGGCATGACAATGTTTACCATTAAGAACTTGTATTAACACATTCATTACGACATGTATGGAAAAATGAATCTGATAATCATTACACAGAAACTGAGAGAGCTAGATTAGCATTTAGTTCCAGGTTTTGCACAGTAATGCAAAGAACTTCTTGGAAGCATGCTCTGTTTGATTGAGTTGTCAAGTGTACATTAATGTGAACTCAACAAGGTGCTTAAGCTCATCAGGAATTGGACCCTTTGGGGAAAAAATAATCTTCATTTAAGTTAAACTAGATCACGAAAACTCAATTTAACAAATTATGGAAGCAGTTTTTACTTTTTTTTATTTACTGAATAACAATAGGTTTGTTTTATGTCTTCCATAACATTATTTTAGGGTTAAGGTCTGGACTTAGCCATTCCAAAATGTTGTATTTGTATCCCTTCTTTAACCTTTTTTTCAGACTTACTTGTGTGATTAGGGTTATTGTCTTGCTGCATGACCCACTTACATTTAAGCTTCAGTTCACAGACAGATACCCTGACATTCTTCTGAACAGTTTGCTGGTACAATCTACAATTCATAAA
This sequence comes from Salminus brasiliensis, assembly GCF_030463535.1. Taxonomy (NCBI): domain Eukaryota; kingdom Metazoa; phylum Chordata; class Actinopteri; order Characiformes; family Bryconidae; genus Salminus; species Salminus brasiliensis. Next base: position 858,102 of record NC_132890.1, read on the forward strand.
AAGCCCCAGACTGATACTGATACTGCCAGATGCTTAACTTTTGGTATGAGATTCTTATGTAGGAATGCTGGCATTCTGCCTTTCTTTCTTGTTTTTTTTTTTTTTTTTTTTTTTTACATTTTTTAGATTTTACATGTGTTTAGATCATTCTCAACCTAAAGAAATCTGATTAAAAAGGTGGGATTAAAAATTATTGGATATGGATGACCGAGATTACTGGTCAGGCACAGGGCACAGGTATATTGATTTATAAGGACACTAGCCTTCACTCCTGAGACTGAAAACAATGCTCATTATGGCATGTCCTCTCAAGTTGCCATGTAGATGGAAGCTCACTCAACCACCATTGTGCTCATTGATTTGCTTGCTAAAACTCACTGGCAGCTTTGTATAAAGGACAACTCTTTGCTGTGCTACATATAAATGGGAAATTAGCCGGCAACAAACACGTCAGAGATAATTAACTCTCTTTCACATTCCTTCAATTGGCTGTCCATTAGGCTTGACATATCGAAATGAATATTTAAAAAACACTCTTGTCAAGGTTGGCAGGCGGCATTGGCTGATCAGATAAACTTTTTTTTCAGCCTTTGTGTTGATGTGTTTGGATGCTTGATTACTTCCCTAATTGTCCTGCATGCTTGGCTTATGCTTACCCTTCCTCTCTTCTCTTTACTTTGAATGACAGCAGAGGTGAATGTTTTGAGAAAGCTGCGTTCTTGACTCTCGTCTGAAGCTGACATGTATGACATTGGGAGGATAGAAGCACGATGCAAGAAAATCTAATCTTTCAAAAATGGAAATCATGCTGGAAACTAAATAAACCATCTACAATCCCAAAAATAAAGGTGCAAAAAAGGAACTATTGAAGAGCTATTGGTTCTCAAAAGAACAGTAGAGGGTTCTTTAAACATACTATATATTTATAATTAATTTTATTATTTATTATTATAAATCTCTGTAATCGAGAGGTCACTGGTCTGATCCCAGTCCCAGAGAGCTCTCTGGGTTGGCAGGATGGTGCTCCCTCTCCCCCATCACTCAGTATCGGAGACTGTGTTAGCCTTCACCCTTCTAGCACTGGTAGCATGTGATATGGGTTCTAGAAATTTTTTTTTTATGCAATGACACAATCAGCTCATAATCGTATTCGTGATACTGGGTTCACAATTTGTTCACTTATCATCCATAAAATTAAAACCACTGATGGGTGAAGTTATTACCTGCATCTACAGCGGCACCTGCCAATGTGTGGATATATTAGGCAGCTAGTGAACAGTCTTTCAGTTTACTGTGTGTTAAAGCACACACTATGACTAGAACCAAACTTTAATAGATTAGACAACCAGGTCAGAACATCTCCAAAACATCAGGCAGGTCTTGTGGGGTGCCCTAGGTATGCAATGGTCAGTACCTACCAAAGATGCTGCAAGTAAGCACAACTGGTGAACTTTTAATGCTCATGTAGGTCCAACCTCACAACTTACAGAACTTATAGGACTAAAATCTGCTGCTAAAGGATTGGTGCCAGATACTACAGGACACCTTCAGAGGTCTTGTAAAGACCATGACTCGAATGGTCATATTTTTAGACTAGAGCTGAGAGACTGTTGGAGTGTCCCATATAAACTGATATCTGAACTGAAATCTTTCTGGTACATGTACACTCTCCCTCTCTCTCTCTTTCCAACCATTTATCCCAGATAACATGGGAAGCATTTTTTGCACAAGCATTTGCACTAAAAACTTTACTACCTCACTGGACTCTATTTATCGCACATTGCACAACTTGCACACTACAGTCATTATTTATTATCCTCTGTCTGTACTGTGTTGTGTTGTCTGTCCGCACTTGTTTGTTTGTGTTGCACTTGTGTCTTGTATGCACTGTCTATGTTGCACCATGGTCCTGGAGGAACGTTGTTTCGTTTCACTGTGTACTCTGTATGTAGTTGAAATGACAATAAACCCACTTGACTTGACTTGACTTGACTTGACTTGATATGAAATGAATGTTCTGTAGTGAGCTGCTGGTTGTTTCCAAACATTAACACAACAGCCATGGTCGACAATGCATTGCCACATCTTCATAATGAATATTGTAACATTTTCGCATTGAGATATCACTATTTCTGTTACATTTTTACACCTCTAGCATGGTTTGTAGTCCAACAAAGAACTTCCACTTTCAGGTCAACTTGACCATTTCAAGGTACTAGATGGTGAATTCTACAGTTTTTTTAGAAGTGCCATATTTGCTCTGGGCCTGCCAGTACACATTTCCTTACTCTTTATATGGAAAAGAAAACACTCTAATCTCTGCAGGTTGATAACTCACCAAACACAATTATCACAATCAAAAGTTTCATCAGAGCAGTGGTGGAACCATATCAAGCTTTCAGATGAAGTCATAGGAGGTGATTTCCACCAGTCTCAGTGATTCCCAGATTTCTTGACTGACAGGATTTGTCAGGTACTTTTATAAATAGCAGTACTGACCCAGTTAGTGCTGAGACAGAGCTGATAAAATCATCATAGTATAATCATGATCATTATCACTGTATTTCATGATATGTGATACAGACATGCACTTCTTGAGCATTCATACTTAAATCACAAATCCAAATTTTTTTTTTTTTTATGAATAAAGTATAATGGAGGAAATGATTATGTGATCAGGTCTGCTAAGAATGGAAATCAGCATTATGGTGTCCCATCTGTACTGGTGCACCAGTATAAATGACATGCTGGCAGCACTAATTGCCTATTTATTTATTTGTTTGTTTATTATTTATCATGCTGAGACAATTCTGAACTCTGAATTGTAATTGAGTTGTTGTAATGTGAACTGTGAATCTGTTCTTTACATTATGTCAAAATGTTAAAATGAATGGACCAATAGTAATGCTGAAAAATGACTTAAAATCTATTTATATTGATCTTCATTGAGAGGTAAGAAGGTTTTATCTTTCATCTCTTGTAAATTGTGAAGATACAAGGCTTATGCGTGACAGCATGTAATATAATATCTCATATAATCAGCATTACATTACATATTCAGTGTGATTCAATTCAGATTTGATCTGACCTCAGCTGCCAGCCTGTGCAGGTGAAGTATGGGTTAATTATGATAAAAATCTTTTTTATTGCTTTATATGACTCTTCCACTCCTCCTCCAATCAGACTCTCGATATGAGACTGATAAAAAGGGGAAAACATTATGTAATCTCCTCTCTGGAGGCAGTACATGAAAACCCTAGGTCAAAAAAACATGTTTTTTATTCCTCGTTCAGGTTAACCTGCATTATGTAAGGTGGGTTTAAACGTTAGACTATCAAGACAGCTTGTTCATCCATTAAACCTTAAACTAGGTTTGTAACCTGGACAGTAAATGGTGGTCAGAGTGTGTAAATGGTAAAAAAGTCTAATAATAGAGTTTGATAAATAAACAGATCTTGCTGTTAGGTATGGTGTAAAATGCTGGCAGCGTAGGCTGTGTGGGTGTGCAACTTTGACTTGTAATTATAGTCCTGACAAGCCAGATATATATGTTTATATATCAGCCATAACATTAAAACCACTTGCCTAATATTGCATAGTCCCCCCTATGCAATAGCTTTGACTTGTCAAAACATGGATTCCAGAAGACCTCTGAAGGTCTTGTGTGGTGTCTGGCACTAAGTTCAAGTAAGTAAGACTAAGTTCAAGTAAGTTGGTGGGGCCTCCATTAGCACCAATGAGCTTTTGGTGGTCTTCCTTGGAGCTTTTTTGAACCACTGCATGCCAGAAACACCCCAAATACAAGTCTGGTGTTTTGGAGATGTTCTGAACCTGTCGTCTAGAACATCACAGTTTGGCTCTTGTCAAAGTATCAGATTTTTATGCTTCATTTTCCTGCTTCAAGAACTGACTGTTCTTTTGCGGTTTATAGCAATATGCAGGTTGTGGATGGATAAAAAAAGGAATTCAAACTGATTCTAAGACATGTGGAAGAGCCTTTTCAGTATATTGGTGCAAACTATAGAAATAAATAGAGCCTACAGTATCCAAACCAATAACATTTCAATTATGAATCATTACAGTTACTAAATTACAACAGTACAACCATAAATATCTGTTTTTATACCTGACTATTTTTATTTCATCCTCAGACTGCATACCTGATTACTTTTAACCTCTGGAGACCCTGCATCCTCATATGGGGACATTACATTTCTGCTTCATTACACCATGATGCTTATTTTTTTTTAAATGTTAAACCCTTTGGTCTTACATGAGGACATTGTTTTGTACAAAAATGACTTCCTGTAAAAATACGAAGTTTAGTTTTTGTACCTGTTAGGTCCTACTAATCCCAAATAAGAGAAATTAAAAATGCACACCAAGCAAAAGTCCGGGTCTCAAGAGGTTAAAGTTGGAGTGCTAACCTGCCCTTGCTTTTTGCTAAGCGGATGTCTTGATTGAGTTAGCTTAACTGCATCTGCTCATTATCCTGAAGGTTGACAACCTTTTTTATACAAATGTGTAAGCAACTGAATTTTGCTAATCCAACAAAAGGTCTACAGCACTCCTTCAATTTATCATTTTAAGAAAAGTTACATGCTAGTTATCAAGCCTTTTATTACATGTTAGCCAACATGCTAGCTGCTTTCTTGTTATCAGCATGTTACAAATAATAGAAATATGTTGTACTGACATTATTAAAGGTTTTCTTGGTTGTTGGTCTTTAAATAGCACAATGATACACTGCATGAAGTAAAATAGGTCATGTGATAACAGTAACATGTAGCATAATGTAAGAACAAGATGCTAGCTTTTCAGTAAAGCAGGGGTTGCTGTTTTGTCTGCAATGTGGAAATGTTGTTAAAGTTTCCCATCTTAAACTCCCTGGATCAAATCCAGAGGTGTAAAAAGGGTGTATCATGTATCAAAATACAATATTTTAGAATGTAGGATTTATTTTTATAGATATAAATTGTGCTCACAGTGTATTTAAGACACTTGGAATTACATCTCTCTCTTGATTCTACAGCTTGGAAAACCCCTTCTTATCTGTTTAAAAACACTGATTTCAACTGATATTTAATATTGAAAAGTATAAAAATGCCACAAAAATGCCCATCTTGAATTTGTGTTCTTACATGAGGCATAAATATTATTCAGACCTTTAAAATATAAATGAGACTAAAATGTATAAGTCACGTAGGCCTATATACTATATAACCCCCCCAGTTAAATATTTCTCAATGTTCTAAAACTTTATTTCACTGTATGCTTTATAGCATCTCAGATAGCTACATCTAATTGAAGAAAAAAACACGCTGTTAAGCCATAAAAGCAAGGGCAACTACTACCAGTCCCCGGAATGCTGTAAAATGCATATCTCCTTGTCTATCCGATTGCCCTGATAAAACAATACCATGTCAACTTTGGACCTGAATGGATCTTGCTGGAGGCATTTCAAAGTCAATTTGGCTACTGAGAGCTATTAAAGCACATTAGCCTTACAAAAGATGCAGGCAATAATCAAGTGTGTAGATGTAATTCTTACATTTCTTTGGTCCCTGACCAACATTCTGCAGCTTACGATAGTTGGGGCACACATAGGTCATTTGAAATCAAGTAGTTTTAATATTTCAGCCAAATGAAATAAAGTTTTACATTTTCTTTAAATTTGAGTTAAATATTCTGAGCTCTCAGTCTTATGTGTCACAAGACTGTGTCACCCCAGCCTGCTTCTAGTGGTTGCCTTCTCATTGCTATTATTTTATGGATATTATCAATAGAATTACACCCTGTAAGCTAGAGAAAGAGTCTCTAAGTACAGCCTGACACTGACTGGGAGTCAGTACCTTCTAAACACTCACAGGTACTCTAATCAGTGCAGTCAGTCCCATTCAGTCAGCAGGTGTAGAACTCATTAAATTCACATTCCAGTTATTTGGATTACATTGGTATTGTTAACAGTAACCATATCTTTGCTTTAATACCAATTCCTCAATTATAATTTTCCATCTTGAAATATATACCTGCATATAAAAACATTGTTACTAATCATTATTTTCCCAAATAGGCCATACAAAGTCTTTTTGCATATGAAAAGCTGTAGCCGGCAGTACTTATTTTTAAACTTTTTTTTTTATTTATTTTATTTTTATTTTTAGCAATTTTTGCATTTGTTTGTGGTTAAGATTTTTTATCAAGTTTACTTACTGATGGTGATCAGACTGACTACTTACAGTAGGACTTGAATTAGTAGGACTTGTATTATATATGGCTTTAGTTGTAATTATCCCAATGCTGTATAATAGGTGTGAAAAATAATGTAAGTAAAAAGCAATTGTCGTACCCTGCCTTTTGGTTATATTATTACCATATAATTACTGTATTATCGCTAACTTATAATATAACATACTAGTTTATAATGACAACTAAATTCAACACTATTCACTGTTAACATCCAGTGCTTCTTTGTGTGGCTTAAAAAAAAAAAGAAAAGAAAAAGTAAACCGTGGTTAAACTGTCACACTGGCATCTTCCTGAACAATCCTGCTCCTTTTACTCTCCCCTATAGAGCAGATCTGATGCACTGGAGCTTATTTGTTTCATTTGCTGCATGAGGGAGTCATTTCAGCAGGAATTGACGCCATAGCCGCCCTCCTCTTAGCTCATGTGGTGTAGCGTGCAGCAGGGGGAAAATCACATGTGATTGTGCTTTGAACCTTGACACCCTCATTACTTTAATAGCACTGGTCGTACCGTCATATTTCAGAGCGTGGTCTCGGGCACGTTTAAGAATAATTAACAATGCTGGCCAGGGAGCACGGCTGAAATGCCCTCAATGGGACTGATAAGGGGAAAGTGACATGATAGCAGAGCTGCCCATGAGCTCCATGAAAGAACTGGAGCAAAGAAAAGACCCGTCGGCTGCAAGGAGAGTCATTTAAAAATGAGCCACCCTGCAGGTCTCAGACAGCTGGTGTTACTTTGGCTATTGGTTGGTGAAACCACTGATGATCCTTGACATTGGCTTTAGTGTGTAGTCCCAGGAGAATCCTGGTTATATAGAATATAAAAGTTACCCTAGTTATGTCCTGCCAATTGGCAAGAAGATCCTTTGCTGTAAAATTAGATTTGATTGCACTATAAAGTCACATGTAATGACATTTCCTTCCTTAGTAACTCTGGTGTAATTGACCTCTCAGATGGGTGTAAACGAACAGATTTGCATTGTCTTTATTGCCCTTTATTGTCTGCTATGAGCAATGAAACAGTCTTTTAGGGGGTCTCCAATAAGATAAGGCAGAGGAGGAACATCAAGAAGTTGAAGTTGACAAGGTTAAAGAAGGAAAAATAGAATTTCCCTTTCTATTAGCATAATGCAAAACAAAAACATAAATAAAATAAATAAATTATAATGATAATTGCAGTATTTCTTTCAGAATGGTTTGTCAATGGAAGTATACGTTCACACTAAATGTAATGACTCCCAATAACTCTCTAAATGATGTAATGGTTTCTCATGACTTACTTTGGCTTTAATTGTGCAACAGTAATCATTATCAGACGTTGCTCTTTAGTCTCATGTCTCAGGATATCATCATGCTGTTTATCACAAGGCTCCCTCAGACACTTGTACAATATAGCAAGTGACCTCCCTGCTAGTACTGACAGCAGACTGCAAACTGCAGCCAAAGTGGGGCATTGTTCTATCTTATGGACGAAAGCAGATCACCATATTTTTCCACAACTGCAGCATTGATGTAATTGATTACAATATTTTATTATTTTATTTTAAAAATGGCTAATTTGACCTGAATCTAGATATTTTACTTTCTTTGCACAGTTGTTAAAATTGTGCACCTGTCTTAGAAATGGAGACTTGGAGAAATGTAACGTGCAATAATGTTATAAATATAAAATATACAGTAATGTGTAGATTGGGTGTTTAATGATAGAGTATGCTGTTCTCTGATTATTAAAGATCTTCCAGACAACAGTCTAAGATCCTTACTTGACTTTTTGCACAGTGATCATACTGACCCCATCAGCTGTGTCACTGTTCCACCCTAAATCAAGATCACTTCTAAGCAACACTTGCTCTTATACTGTAAAAGCTTGTTAAGGGTTTAAGGGTGTTGAGGGGTTGAGTATTACACATTCAAGGCATGTATTTGCATTCATTTGCCAATTAACATGCGTCTAATATAGATTTTAAGGCGCTACCTCAACGATACTACCATTGTATACAGACTAAGACCCCTGGGGACACTGTGGTATTGAATAAATTAATAACATGATTTATGATAATATTAAAAACTAAAGAATGCAGCACAACCCTCAAGCATCAAGGCCACATGGGACAGTCTTTTACTGGGATTTATCAATAGTTTATAACTTGTTATAACTTATAATTTCTATTTATAATACATAGTAGTTCATGGTTTTGGCTAATTTTGTAAGAAGCTCAGGCATTATTATTCTGTACAGATACATTAAGACAGTGTAACTCAGTTTCTCTTTTGATTTTTTTTTATTATTATTTACATCTTGACATCTGGTTCTCTTATAAGTTAATTCATTTAGAGTTAGCAAGGTATGCAATGATGTCATTGCCTATACTCTAACATAGAGGCATATTTGTGTAATTTTATGACTATGGCAATCACCTAATCAGCAACTTATCAGGCAGTTTCCAAGGCCTTGAGCTGATTCTGGGAAACAAAACATCTTAAATGTATATGGACAAAAGTATTGGGACAACTGCTCATTCACTTATTTTTTCTCAATGGTATTAAAAGAGCTGATCCTGCTTTTGTTGGAGGAAACTTTCTACTAGATTTTGGATTAGGAGCATTGCTGTGAGGATTTGATTGCATTTAGCGACAAGATCATTAGTAAGATCAGAATGTTGGATCATCACCACCCCACCTCATCATCCCCAACTCATCCCAAAAGTACACAGTTCCACTGCTGTACAGCTCAATGCTGGGGACTTTATACACCTCTAGCCCACACCTGGCATTAGGCAGCATGGTGCCAATAGGTTAATTAAGATAAGTATAGTCCAGAGAGACATATACTGTTGGCAATACATTATAAGGGGTGTCCACAAACATTTGGACATATAGTGTATCTAGTGAAATGATTTTACCATACTGATAATTTAGATAATTTAGTGAATGTACACTAGAAGTGTGTACTGTAGGTTCACTGGTGCTCATGGAGGTCCCACCTCACAACTTACAGGACCTGCTACTAGCGTCAGTCTTGGTGCCAGATACCACAGGACACCTTCAGATGGGTCAGATCTATTTTGATGGGATGAGGGGGACCTACTTAATAGTAGGCTGATTAGTGTAAATTGTTCAAAATTATTCTATTAACATTCTATTAACTTACACTAAAAGTTGCAGAGTCTTATTGTATCCATGCAGACGGCCTAATGGTAGGATTCCGTAAACCTGCTCTCCATATTAAACAGACTTCACACACAGAGCCAGGAGAAGGAAGGAACGGAAGAGGAGAGTTCTCAGGGCCTTCTGTTCTTAGGCAAGCCATCCCACGATGGAGCTCTGGGTGAACTGACAGGTCCGACGCCTTCTCCGAGCTATGTGGAGATTTGGGCCATCATTAGCAGTGACAGCAGGGCTTAACTCTCTAATCTCATCTGTGTGGTGTGGGAATACCCCCGACATGCAACCCCCCTTTTCTCTTAACTGTGGTACATTCACACATTTACGCAGTGAATTAATTAATCTCTTAATACCCTCAACTTCGTGTTCCTCATTTCATTATGGTTCTGCAGTACTCTGGTTATGTTCATACAGAAATAACAGACACGGGTAATGTAGTACAGACATCATATGGGTGTGTTCTTTCATATTCAGTGTTCATAATGCATAACCAATTAGCTGTGTTTATGATCTTTTGCGGGATAATTTATTTTCCACTGCAGTGCAAATTAGATGGAGGTTGTGTGAAAGGATTTTGAGCAATCGTGTCTGACTTCTGTCTCTGTCAGACTGTTAAGACCTTTCTTTGTGCATGTTACAGAACTCTGAAGTTTAAGTGAATTAGTGATTGTCTTTGCTTAAATGACTTCTTTGTCAAGCTATTACATCCAATTACTCATATATCTCAGCTTTAACCTCCCAGTGTGCTCCATTCTGAGAGAGGTCTTATTACATGGCTGTTTTGCCAGTTGTGTTGAACAGCACAGAAAAAAAGACAATTATGTGATGCAGACACTGATATATAAACATTTGTAAACTGTAGAAACTGAGCTATAGATGCAATACAATGGAAATACAATGAAAATCATCATCTAGACGTTCTTATCAGCAGAGTACAATAAATTTGCTAACAAATATTACTATTGGATTTTGTTATTTATGGCAATTACTTCTATTTTTGGAAAAATGCAGTAGATGCTTTGATTTGATATGATATGCTCAACAATATGCTCCTCTATGCTCTGAGGTAATGCTTGGACATGTTCAACTTTTGAGAGTAGTTAGCTTTTATGTGCCTGTAAACTCTGGTCAGAGACAGTCATGAGAGCTTTGGGAATTTAGTCGTGTAGCTTGAGTGGAGATCATCAGCACTGTTGTGGTTGCAGAACCTGCATTTGGCCACATATAGTTGCTATCATATTAAAATCTTGTAGATCCATTCATCATTTTAAAAAGCCAGCTGAATCTGTGCAGACTGGACCAATGGGGGAAAAAGTCTATGTGAACAATATCTCAGACTAAACCCATAGTTAGTAAGAAACATGTTCCATGAATCTTATACATTGACCCAAACCAGCCCTTCTGTTAGTTCTACCCAATCATTTCAGCCTTCATCTGTGAGGGACCCATCATTGAGCCTTGGGCACCGACACCCTGTTGTTTTTTTTATTTGTCCCTCCCCACAAGCCTTGCACTTTTGGAGATATTCTGACCCAGTCATTTGACCATCACCAAGTCTCTTCACGTCAGACCATTTCTCCATGTTGACCAGGAGAACTGATGGCTCAGTTATCATACAGTGTAATGGTCTGACTGTACATCAGTGTAGTATAGTCTTGGTCACATACATTGCATTGCATAGTTTATCTTGAATAACTCAGCCAATATCAGCCCAGACCACGCTTTAATTGCCTAAGCTTACGCAGACTAAGGCCATGACTGTCTAACCATGCAATTTAGTGATTACTATAATTATTGATTAGCAGACTGAAATTGAGCCACTGGTGTGCATGTAAAAGTAGTAACTGTTAGAACAAGCTACTATTTCAGAGTTATGCCCTACCAGCACAATAGCAGTGCTGTACTGTCCCAGAGGCACGTTTAGGGTTCTAACAGTGAAGTGTGTGTTTGTGTGTATGGGTGTATTTGTTCTGAAAAACAGACACGTCAGCTCAAACACGCAATGTGAAAGTGACCTTTTGCGTAATTGTATCATATCTGAAAACAGTTCCATTCTTACTAATCTATCCATGAATGTCAAACTAGCTGAAGTCTGCAATCTGACCTTTGACCCTGTGTTAGTTAATTTCTCAACTTTTGGGTAGAAAGAATAGTTTCCTGTTGTCTGCTGCAAACCTTGCCCTGTGAACCTAATGATCAATGGAAGATAATGAATAATGGAGATTTTAGGCATCAAGAGCTCTGCAGCTCACTAGATTAACTATTTGGTTTTACACACAAACATTGGAATCGGAGAACACTCTGAACACATACTCAGTCTGATTGAATTAGTGTTACATAACTGTGTGCTCTTTAACAGGCTTTTTACTGGTGGTTCGATAAAACATGGTTATATCCTGAATCCAGAGACTACATATTATAAAAGTACAAAATATAAGATGTAACAAAGCAAACGTTTCTTACCTGCCAATATATTGACAAACGCAAAGCAATGCAACATCAAAGAACCCATGTCTTCTATTTTTAAGCACTGTTTTTAAATATTATCTGAGCTTTGGCTGTTTGCATGGGTTTATGCAGAAAAACAGTCTTAATTCATTTTTACTCAACAATTTCCCTTATTCTAAAAGGCTGCTGTTGTAAAGGTAAAGGTGCACGTATTTGTCACTGTACACTGTACAGCGAAATGTGTCCTCCGCATTTAACCCATCTGGTAGTGAACACACACTCACACACACACATGTGTTATATATATATATGTTGTTACTGTGCCTTTAAGACTGGCATATGTAAATAGACTCTGCTCAGATTGGCTGTCAAAGCAAATAAAATTACAGGTGTAAAGATGAGTGTATAGTTCCTCAGTAGTACATACACAATACAAATACTGAATAAATACACAACTAAACAACCACATTGACCACTTGTGATGGACATAGATGGAATCTGGCTTCTGCTTTTATCCCATCCATTCAGTGAACACACACACACACCAGTTAAACACATACAGTATATATGCTGAAATGGGTGTTGCAACATGGTGGACTTCATATACATCATGGTTTCTTGAGATATTGGCTTTGAGTGGATTGTTGCTGTTACACTCATAAACAGGCTACAGGTCAAATTGTGAATAGGGCACAGCTTTAGACCTTGGGAATTAATGCTAAATACATATGCAATACTTTATACACTGATTCAATTCTGGCCTTATATGGTAACCAAGACTTCAATATACTATATCACTGTATAGCTTTTTGCCCAAATGATCTGTACTTCCTATTAGCTTGTTAGTTTGCTTGTTGATTTGCACCACACCCCATACAGCATAACCAGCTGTTTATTTGAATATATAATCAGCACTGTATGTTTTCCAGTCTGTTAAATGTAATTACACTAATAGATAGTCTTGAACAATTCATTACAAAATAATGCAAGGTATTGGTGAACCCCTCATGGTTTTGTTTACTACAGAACTCTATTTGAACTGTATTTAAAGTGTCTTTACAGATCTCCCTATCAAACAAACAGCTCAAACGAAACCTCTCAGGGCCAGACATCCTGAATGCAGTGTACTGCACCATGAAAAGCCACCACCTGCACCTGCAAAGAGAGAGAGAGAGAGAGAGAGAGAGAGAGAGAGAGAGAAGAGATAGAAGCTGTCACTCAACCTCATGCCAGCTCTTGGGCCAGTAGCCAGTCCCTGATTGTCCACAATGGAGGAACGCATCAGACAGTGTCCAAGACACCAGCAGTACATGATTGGATTAGATTCGGACACTCGCCCACCACAGTGCCTCTCAAAGACAGCAGGTGCTTCCTGTGTCAGGCCACCATGCCTGCTCCTCATTACTATCAGCATGGCAGGAGGTGGTGGAGGAATCTGCCAAAAAAAGCCCCTGCTGGAAGCTCGTAATGAGAAGAATTTGGAGAAGGTTATGTTCTGTTAGGATGCCCCCAACTAGGTGCTGATAAGCCAGCCAATTCAGCGGATCATGACTGGGAGTATGAAAGTGTCGTGGTGGACTTATATACTCCAGATTGGTCTGAATGTATTGAGTTATTGAGAATTTGAGTGGACATTTGCTGCTACACTGCAGGACTGACTATGTCTCCAATTGGATAAAACACATACAGTACAAAAGTGGTAATTATGAGGGGCCAGCACCCAGAATGACCACCCAGACATTGGCTGATAAGATTTCACTTGACGCCAAAACTCAGAGGGTGTCAAAAATCCCAGTAAAAACAACCTCCTCTCTGGAAATGCTCCGGTATTTCGGCCCATTCGTGGCCCCTCGCCTCCACTGCCCCTCCGGGTCTTAATTAAAAGTCCTGTGCCAGGCTGCATGCAGTGTCTCCACCTCTCCACCCCCCTCCAGTCAGTGGGATTAGTGGATTAGAGCCTGGGGAGGGTCTCGGTCGTCATGGCGTGGTTTCTGTGGTGACCAGCATGGCTCTGTGGCCTGACGGCACCTTACTAAATTAAGGTTGGCTAAAGGAGGGATGGAGGATTCTGTATGCATCTGCAGGGGGCAGAGAGAGAGAGAGAGAGAGAGAGAGAGAGAGAGAGAGAGAGAGAGAGAGATTGTGTATAAAACCGATAAGCATACGTATACACTGGTTCCTGATTTCATTTGGAGAGAAGCCTGGAAGCCTGGGTTTCCCCCTGAAATGAACGAAGCAGCAACACTGAGGTACAGGCTTTTCAGAGCAGCAGAATTAATACGACTATTACCCAACAATTACTGCTCTGTGCAATAGTGCCAGATTCATTTCACTGGAAATCCGATGCCACTAATTAAAACCGTCGCTCCTCCTCGGGGCTCGGAGAGTGATTGTTTTAAAAGATGCATTCCTCGCCGAATTACAAAGGCAACTTTACGGCTCGGAAAACTGAGAGCAATTATTTTAACGAGCATAAAGTATTTTCTATCGAGCGGCATCCCTGGCTGATCTAATATTAGTGTTGCCACTCTAAGCAGAAAGAGCAGGAATAAAAGAGGCTTGGCAGCGCAGGCCGGCCCTAATAAAGAGGGAGGTGTCAAACTCCTGCTGCTTCTCTCTGTGTGGGCCACAGACAGTCTGGCGATGGCCCATACATGAGTTGAGCACACTCACGTACACACACACACACACACACACACACTTTTAAATCCAAGCACAAGACTGAACAACTGAACACACTCTTAGATTTCTTAAAGAAATGAAATGTAGGTGATCTAATTATCACAATTATCATATTATGCCTTAAGGCCAAAATACACTGATATATGAATCTGAGTGATTCCATAAAATAAATACTTCACAAATTAAGATTCTTTAAAGCACCAAATATGAACAAGAGGAATCATTTGATAATATCAATAATATAAAAATCAATTAAATATTTTTATGGAACTCTTAAGATTCAACTTAAGCTCTACACTATAATAGGACATATGTTAAAGTATGGCCACATTGATAATTTAACGAAAGGTTACTTTGCGGTTCTACTAACACAATGCATTCTAGCAGTAATGCTATTTGGCAAAAACAGCATTTACACAAACTGAACCACTTTAATCATTAATTCAGATCAGTTTTATTATTAACCTCCTAAACCGTCTGGATGCTCAGATGCTCATGCTGCTGAAGGGCTGAAGAGGATGTGGTAAAAATAATTTGTTAGTTTTTATTGTTTAGATGGTGTCAAAGAACCCGAATGCTGATAGCTGTAAAGCATGGCATTGATCTCGTGATCATACAGTCAGTGATTGGAGCTAATATGAACGAACATGTTGTACTCCAATAAGCACACAGACAATGTGCATGTTCTTTATTTTTTATCTAACACACTCGTGCCTTTGCACACACACAAAAATGACAGTCTGTGAAAATGTCATTACTGTGGTGCAAATTAGTGCATAGATGGCATGTTCCACAATTAGTCACTTTGTGGTCTTAATTAACACACATTAATCTCAGACGTGCTCTCATTGGAAGCCCAGGCCAAGCTGAGGGATCAAGAGAAATGAAAAAGTAGCAGGGGGCCAAATTACAGCATGGTGGTATTTGCTCATTTGATATGGGTTGGCACAGAACACAGCAGCCCAGTCCTCAGCGGAGTGCACTTCACTCTTGTTTAGAATGGTTTTAGCTGTTATATATTCTGGTGTCATTCACTCACATCTGAGGTGTTTTCACTTTAAGGAAAACACAAACAACAAACACTATAATTACCCTGTAAATAAGGGTGTAATGATTCATGACACTCATAATGTGATACAATACAGATGAGAGTCTATTCAAATTTATTAAAGCACAAATAATAAGTGACTAAAAACATTGTAAAAGACACTAAATGGCCAATCAGGACTGCATATACACCAATACAGTGCAATATGATATACGTTTTATTGTTTCATTCCCAATTGCTATGTTAAGATTATTAATACAAACACTGATGTGACACAATTAAGGACTGACCAGTAATCAATTTATCAGTCTTAAGTTTTTTTAAGTTTAGAGATATGTTGACGGTGGGCCTCATTTTCAGTGTAGCTGAGATTGTACAAAAGTTCAAAATCATTAATCACAAGTACAAAACTATTAAAATACCTGAATTTAGATAAATAAACAAATTAATAAATTGCAGCATAAATAATACAATTTAAAACATCTAGAAAAAAAGAAGTAAAATGTACAAATATATAAGCATACAAACAATAAAGAAAATCTACCAGAATTTTATTTTAAATATATCTACAAACCCTTAAAACAGGTACAGGTTGACTTATGGTGTTGAGAATGTTAAGATTTATCACTGATCATCATATTATCACTGGTTTGCTTTTACACAGAAGAATTTAGGTCGACCTCAGATTGATTGTGCAATTTCAAACATTACTTTTCTGTGTGCATTTTTACTAAATAGTAGAGCCAAGATTGATCCATATATTTTCACATTTTATTTTCCTTATTTGCTTCAAGAGTCCGCTTGAGGTGAACCCCAGACCACTGATTTCATGAGGATGAGGGATCGGTTCTTTGGTTCGCTCCTGAGCTCGAAAACAGCCCTTTTACACCTGACCAGACGTACCGAACTCTCAGAGCAACTGCTTTCAGGTCGGGAGAAGAAAAAACACTAAGATGCAAAGATACCTGAAAACCCTGATAGAAACATCTGTGATTGATTAGGATGCTCCCAAATGAAACATTCACTTATTGGTTAGAGGCTTCTTTGCATGTTCCAGCCTTCTGCGATATTGTGAAGACTGTTATCATAACAGCCGACTATACTGAGCAGCCTTATTCCACTTCTGACAATCAGCATAATTCCTTCCATACTGTTCCTGCTCCTCGTTTGGTAATACATGTTCATTAAAGGTTGAGATGTACATTTCCCTACATCTCGTCATTGTGGAGCTCCTCAAACAGAACACTATGTGTTCTAGAGAATCCTGCCGTGCTAATTTCCTTCTGTTCTACATCCATATATGCATCGGTGTCGCCACCCTAATCCAGCAGTGTCCTTTCATGTCCCGTTCATTGCAAAGACGTCTTAACCCCTCTGAACGTGCAATTTAATCCCAGAATTAAAGTCTCTTCACAGGAGGTCGCGAGGCACTCAGTCCAGGCTAGTGAGGAAGGACAAAGTGTCATATCTAATATGACACATTTATGCTATTAACAGTAGTGTGCATAACTGGGGTCCAGCAGGGTTCTGGCCATCAAGGGGAAAGTAAAGCTGAGTTGGAGTTAAACAGTGGCGCAGTATGTGCTCTCGCTGATCCTCCATTACTCCTGAGGATAATGATTGCCTTTACTCCTGCGAGGAGACTTCTCTGGACTTTGTGTATAGCTTATCCTTCATATCCATGCACCGAGTGCAGTATTACAGCTGTGGAGGGGATTTTCTTGTACCAGTATGCTTCAATGACGGCCTTCGACTGTAGCTTGACGGGTCTCTGAATGTGTGTTTGTATAGAAAACGATGCTCAGATCTTCAATCCCAGAGGCCTGCATTGGTCTCATTTTTGATGTTTGGCTATGTTCATTTCCTGTACTGATACCAATCAATACTGGAAGTGCAACATTTAGTTTAGTTACCTACCATAGGAGGTAACAACATTGCCCTTACCAGACTGGGGTTCAATTTCCAGATCTGACATCAAACCACTCTACACACTCTAAGTTCTTATTCAGAGCTCTGGATAAGACATACAAATATTGTTTCATGTAAATGTAACATTTAGAGATTGGATAACGGTTGGGTGGAGGCAGGCTGAAGAGTAGCTTTACTCAGGTAGGGACGAGGCAGGTACTTCAATAGCAGGTTATTATATTCAAAAAGTTAAAGAAACAAAACCAACAGGGAATCCCAGCTCAGAGCTGCTGTAAAATAAAAAAAAATGCAAAGACTGAGCTGCATCAGGTGAGTGGAGTGGAGCTTATGGAGAGACATGTCCTATAATTAACACAGAAGCACATCAAGGTAAGATTGTGTAGAACTTCTCTAAAGTTTTAAAGATTTTTTTTTTCCTCTAGAACAAGAGTGTGTAAGGAAAGATCCATACAGCAACATTTATTTTGAACAGTATAGCCTCATTCTTGTTTTAATTACAGGTTATGTATGTGGTAGTTTATAAATGCAATATATTCTAGAAGTAGTCAAGAATGGCAAAAGCTGCAATAAAGCAACACTATGTTGTATTTTTACCTTAAAATATCAGTTACAGAGTCATGGTGATGCTTCACTGGCTGTAATAGAGAATAGAGTTTCAGGTTTGGAATGCTGCTGATTGCAATAATTAACTGCAATCGCTTAAGAGCGATGTGGGGAGAGCTTTGAACTGTTGATCTATTCTAACTAGGTAAGGTTTTTTTCTTGAGTAAATAGCAAAGCACTTTTGTAAGTAGCTCTGGATAAGTAAATGTAAATGTAAATGAGAGCGCCATCTACCCTCCCGGAGAGAGCCTGGCCAATTGTGCCGTCTCGGACTCCGGCTGCTGATGGCAAAGCGGCATGGCTCAAGATCCGAACTTGGGCCAAAGGTGCAGCGCATTAGACTGCTAAGCACTTTGCAGTCCTTCTTCTTCCGTATTCAGTTCTGGTTCTGTATCACTCAGCTTGTACAGAAATGCAGAAAGATGTGCTCATAACGTGAATTCCACTTCACAACTGTAGGGGGAACCCAGGAGCAAGACTTGGCTTACCATTAAAGCAGGATTTTATACAGAATCTGATCATGTGACTTTTTTCCCCTGATAAATCAATATAGTCCTGACACAGGTGCTCATCAGTACCAACATGGTACTCTAGTAACAGTACTCTAGCTTTCACTTGAGTACTCATTTACACTCTTCAAATGAAAGTTACTTCAAAGCCTTCTGCCATAGATTAACTATGCTTGTAATGCTTGTAACTGGTGTGTGTATGTGTGTGTGTGTATAACCTTTATAATAGTAAAGCACTGTTACATCAAGTGGAGGTTCTGTAGAGGTTCCTCATGTTCACACATCTCTTATATATACATCCCTCCTTATGGAGCTGAAGTCTGTCTTCTATGGAATCGCTCAAAGAATCCTTAGTGTCATCTTTTTTTTTTTTGAGTGCAGACTACAGAAGGTTTTTAGGAGCGGAGAACAGCCAACTAAACTGTTCAGTCAGAGGAAAAGCCGGAAGAGTATGTCTCCTCCAGTAGTTTAACCAGTACAGAAGGAATATTGTAATAAGCTCTACATCTAATTCCATCATCCAACAGCGCCGCGCACACATCTGCTCTCTAAATTACGATGCTTGTGAAAACCAAGCACCTAAATTTATTGCAGACTTGACACGAGTTTGAGTGGGCATCGTTCCCACTTTCAGCCTCCACCACACACACACACACACACACACACACACACACAAACATTCACACATGTGGGCCATTATTCGTGAGGTAGCAACAGTGGCACCAGGGATTCATTTTACAGACACGTGGCAACGCGCTGGGCTGTTTGTCCCACATTGAAGTTTGGTGCTGACCCAAGACCAGCCTTCCAAGCCCCGACTTCCAGCCTGCACTGTAGATACCCAGGCAAATCTCAGATTGGCAGCAAGGGCAACTTCTGTCAACAGCACAACGTATCATACTGTTTGCTCTCTCTCTCTCTCTCTCTCTCTCTCTCTCTCTCTCTCTCTCTCTCTCTCTCTCTCTCTCTCCAATGTTATCACCTTCTCAGATTTATAGTGTGTGCCATGTCGAGTTTGAGAGATAGGAGCAGATTATGACTCTGCACAAACACTTAGATGGTCACGCAGCTCCAGACTTCTTTCAAATGTGTTATCTTTTGATGGCTATTCTGGTGTGAAGTGTGTGTGCTGGAGTTTATGTCTTTACGGGTGCTTGCTGTTGTGCCGTCTGGGTATAAATGGCTTCACACTCTAAAGCTTATTGCACAGTTATTAAGGTGTAGTACTCAATAACTACAGGGATGTCTGTACAAACTGGTGGTTCTATTCTTTAGTAATAGAAGTCTGTAATGACACTTTTGGTCCGTCGTCGGGATACAGGCTTAAATATTACAAAACATTGTATCTCCAAAACAGCAACGTAACATGAGAAGGAAAAACCTTCTTAACGTTCAGTGGAAGTCAATATACATATTGCATAGATTGCATTGTATAAAAATATTTTAATAGAGTTTAAACAGCTCTGTAAACCAACACTAAATACTGTTAAGTCTGTGAAAGACTTTTCTTTAGTGCCAGTCCTGGAATGCTAGTGCCCAGTTTGGTGATTTCCCTGCCACAACACACCCCAATAAAACCTGGCATTTGACTAATGAGTTGAATCAGGTGTTTTTGTCAGCAGGGAAATCACCAAACTGAGCTGATGCAGGAGGCTTTGGACTGCTTTGGACTGAGTGTAAATAATGCTGTAAAGTTGATTGTGTTCATTATTTCATTATTTTCTTTTTAGATACATAATGTACACAAGTATTTATAATTGTAGAAACACATTTTCTTTAACCATCCTAAGTATTACTGATCAGTAACTACATGCAAAGCCATGCAGACTGGCTGAGATGGTCCCAAGTTAAAACAATGGATAAAAAGTCAGGAGCCACCAGTGGTCCCAAGGGTTTTAGGAGGTTAAATGCCATAAACTGTCTGAAAATATACTCCAAAATACATTGATTTGATTGAGGGTTATTTGATAAAGGCAGTGTTTCTATACAGAACCATAACAATAGCTCAATGGTTGGGACTCAAATAGCTGGTTTTCACTACTGTAGAGAACTACGTTCTTTACTTGTATTTGGCACAAGCCAGTTCTCCTCTGCCACATTCTGATCAGATTCAAGATCTTTGATATGATTTAATATTACTCTTGTCTTTTGGTTAATATAGAAGTTGCTTGTTCAGAAACTGGCACAGCCATGTCCCAACAACTAGTCATGCCCCAACAACAGCGAAACTAGGGCCAGTTGCCCTCTCATGAACTCTTGGCCATGGATAGCTGCTGCATGACTGGGACTTAAAGTCGGCTCCCCGACACACGGCGTGACCTTCTTAGCCAGTTGCTCCTCACAGAACCAACAACCAACAAAGAGCCAAGTAGAAGACAGGCCTAATACACAGCAAAGAAACAGTGCAGCAAAGCATGGTCCATGTGAAAGCTATCAAGTGGCCGTCTGAGTGTTCTGCAGACGGTCTGTCTCCCCAGAGCACTGCGAGTATTAGCATGTGGTTCCTATAAGTGGATGAGCAGTTCTCAGATAGTACGCCAGTCCCACAAAGTCCTCCGCTCACGCAGGACTTACGAAAGCCCCCTGAAGCAGGGCGAGAGAGAGAGAGGGTTAGAAAGAGAGAGAGAGAATGGGAGGAGGCAGTCATGGGCACAATAAAGGCGTGCAGAAGAGAAGCAAGCTTGATTCTGAGCCAAGATTACCCAGCCAAAGGAGGCCACTGTGGGGTGCACGGGGCTCAAACCCAGCATCAGGCACGTCGTTCGGGCAGCCTCGGTTGACGTCAGCCCCTGCTCTCAACTCCTGCCTGGATGCGCGTGGCCTCTGCTTGCCAGTGGTTTAGTCCTGTCACAGCGTGGTCTGGCCGGCAGGAAGTCCTCTCCAGGGAGAGATGCTTCTTAATCAGGCCTTTGCATGGCGGCTGGAAAGGGGATACTCCCAGCCAGGCCTGACTGTCGGCTTGCGGTGGTCAGGGAGGAACCTTTTTTAGCAGATGAGCATTTTAAGACAGCATTCGTGCAATTCCTGGCTCGCCCAAATAAAAGGATCGAGTTTCAAGTGACAGGAGAGGATGAGCAATTCGAGGAATAATGCGGTTCCTTCTGAGGAATTATTTGCTTCTTGCATGTTAATATTACCGCAGGGTGATCCCACAAAGACAAGTACAAAAAAAGACTTCATACAGCAATAGCTGTATGCAAATGTATGGCACTGTATGCTGTAATGTGTATATGCAATTGTGTTGTGCTGTACCGTGGGTTTGGTACAGGGTTAGTAGAGGGCTGAGTAGATGAACACACCAGCATCAATAACCACAGGATTTGCCAGCTTAAGTTTTGATAGTCCTGACATTTATCATTATCATATTCAGACACAAAACTGATGAAGAAGAATATTTGTGAGCTGGGAGCTGCACTTTCCTCTGAGAGCGCTGGCTGTCTGGAGATGCTGCATCAGCAGCAGTTTGAGAAAAGGCTGTGACTGGCTGGTCGGTGAAGTCGTGTTAGTCATCACCCTCGTCGCTAGTGATAGGGGGAATTTACATGAATAGAGATTGAGTAATTGGCCTTCCAAAAATTGGGTAGAAAAAAGTGCAACATTATCAATAATATACAAAATAAGAACATTTTTAAGTCATTTGCAAAGTGTGAATCATGCTCAATGTGAGCTGAAGCAAGAAGGGTAACTATGGGAAACTTAGAGTTTGAGTTCTGGATGGCTTCAGCTGATGAGACTTGGAGCCAGACCCTGTTCCTTGCTGAGCAGAGACCCAGCATGAGTTTGGAAGAAAAGGAAGAGCTGGGGTATGGGTGGGGTGTGAAGGGTGAGAGAGGTTTTTATAGACCACATAATAATGCAGAAGAGGAGTTACAGGACAGAGATCACAGGACACCTTCAGAGGTCTTGTGGAGTCCAGGCCTTGATGGATCAGAGCTGTTGCCTGTTGACTTCTTTATTTGATTGTGAAATCTTTCCCTCTTTCTCTCAGTGAGGTTCTGCTAATTAGCCACCTGTCTGTAGCTCCCCCTAGCACTGGCAATTCTCCCGACACTGGGAGGGTAAAGACATAACACATCCCCTCCAATACATGTGAGGCCTGACACCACCTCTTTTCGAACTGTCAGTCCAAACCACTGCTCTGCAGCTGGCGGCGTGTAGAGACGCATCTTCACTATGTTTAATGGGCGTGTTTGGGTTTGTTGTAAGGACACCTTTATCAGTGCCTTTTCAACAGACCCGTTATTTGTGGGTTGTTACTAGGGGTGCACCGATCTGATATTGGGATATTAACAAAATTAGCTGGATCGGGTATCGGATAATTTGGCCGATCCATAGACCAATTTGTTGGTGTAAGACTGCACTAAATGTGCAAAATAATAAATAAATAAATAAATAAATAAATAAATAAATGACAAATGGCAATTTAGTACGTTTATATATGTGTGTTAATTTGTTATATTATATAAAGTGATGTTTAAGTCAATCCTGATGCCTTAACTCTTTCCTACATGGTGAGGTATACGGTTTATTATTATTATTCAGCAATGGAATCGGACTGGTATTGGTATCAAGTGATATGCAAAGTTTATGTATCGGTATCAGAACTGAAAAAGCCGGATCAGTGCATCCCTAGTTATTACACATGGTTATTACTTTTTAATAGCTTTCTAAAGTAAAGTGGACTTACACTAACAGACATGAGTTCAGAGATCCAGTATCATGAGATATTGTCACTCACAGAACGTTATGAAGTTGGAACTGACTGTGGAATAATAATACCTTTGTAAGAGAATGACCTTGATGGATTCTTAAGAGTTTAGATAATCCCTTCCTCTATATTATACAAATAAGCTTAACCCACGTCTGGTATCAGACTCTACTGGCTGAACTATTGTTCTGTGCCAATCATATCAGAATAGGTTATTTACTGTGTAATTATCCTGATATTGCTGGCTGTTATGGTGAGTTGTTCACTTGGGATATAAGACTTTTACAGATAAAGCCCTGCCAATTCTGCCAAAGGAGAAATGACTACATATGTTATATAAGTTTTTACATCAGTAAACTCTACAGAGTCTTCTGTACGTTCTCTGTAGCAGATTGCTGATCATGGATTACAGAGTAGTGGTTCTATAGTGGGTTATACAGTACAGTGCAAATAATTGGTCTGGGTTTTATTTCATTCTTGGTTCAGGATTAATCTTGACCCTCTTGTCATAACCAAGAAAAACATTACTGAATGTTTACTTCAGGTCATGTGATGTTCAATTTTGAGATTTGTGATATCCTACAGTTAAAAGCATCTATGGTCCATAACTGCATTAACCTGTAGTAACCTTTTTTACAAGATGATGAGCAGCAATAAACAGCAGAACCATTAAACCGGCCAACAAACTCAATAGTGCCTTTAAACGCAAGCAATGATCCATTTTAGTCACAGTTAAAGTTTCTAAAAGTATCGCCAACAAGACCTTTAACTACCGTCATTATTTATTATTCTCTGGTCTGTACTGTGTTGTGTTGTCTGTCCGCACTTGTTTGTTTGTGTTGCACTTGTGTTCTGTATGCACTGTCTATGTTGCACCATGGTCCTGGAGGAACGTTGTTTCGTTTCACTGTGTACTCTGTATGTAGTTGAAATGACAATAAACCCACTTGACTTGACTTGACTTGACTTGACTTGACTTGAGTTGAGTAGGGCTTATTTACGGTGCTGCCATTACTTACCTGCAGGTTTGATTGATAAAATACCCCCTTACCATCCATATCTCCATCCAATTGCACCGGAAACCCATCATGCCTGCAGAAAAAAAGTGCTCTCAGACATGAATCCATGTATAATTTGCAAATAATAATAATCTCTCTAGATCATTAAGTATCATAAAGATAATCAGAGAACTCCAATATTATGTTAGAACAGAGAAAAAGCATGAGAGAGGGTGTTTAACAGATACAGATAACAGATATTTACACTTTACTCCCTTTCTCCAGTTAGATTTTAAATAATAAAATTGTATATCGGTGTAGATGTAAAAGCAGGCATATTCATTTAAAGCATCGTCAGTCAGCATATTTCCATATTTCATGGTAAACAGAATAACTAAACTGTGGAGAGTAGCCTACATGTTAAATTCATTTGTGTGTTTAATCATTTATGAAATGTTGATATGGTAAAAAAAAAAAAATCAACACCAATACAGATCACTCCAGCATGGTGTTGGATAGTTTAGCTTTGCAACCTTTTTAAAGTTCTGAGGTAAATTAATCTTTCAAATGTTTCTGGAAATTTTGGAAAGCTTTATTTTGAACTGTTTTCAAAACAGTAAAAAATTCACCAGTGTTTGAGATTGCCCAGTGAACATCATATGACAGACGTGGTACCTGCCAGTGTTCTCAGAGAGTCTGTCCATTCTTTTAATGATAAACTACTATTACGCATTAACTCGAGAGCAAGCCTTTTGCTAGTAATTGCTCCAGGTTTTTGATGCAGTTTTACTAATGTAGTGTTCCACACCAATGCACATCTTCTTCCACCCTCATTTTCAGAAGACATGGAGCTGCTCATCTACAGATGTTTATTGTCTGCAGTCCAAGCACTAAGGGTTCTGTATACACGATATGTTTAAATGTGCAAATACACACACATAGCTTGCCTAATCCCTGTAGAGAAGTGGCAAAAGAATAGGACTCTCTGGAGCAGATCAACATCACCAACCTATTGGCACCATGCTGCCTAATGCCAGGTGTGGGCTAGAGGGGTATAAAGCCCCCCAGCATTGAGCTGTGGAAGAACTGTGTTCTGTGAATGATGGTGGTGATCCAATACGTTTGAAATGAGTTGGGGAGTTGGGGATGAGATCATCAGTCTGACCTCACCAATGCTCTTGTCAATGAATGCAATCAAATTCCCACAGCAATCCTCCTCCAAAATCTAGTAGAAAGCCTTTTTTTTTCCTGGACAGAAGAGACTGTTACTTCAACAGAAGTAAGATTAACTTTTTTTAATACCCTTGATTTTGAAACAAACAATAAATGAGCAGGCGTCCCAATACTTTTGTCCATATGGTGTACTACTAAGACTCATAACTAGTAACTAACCCACAACATTTTGGCCCTTTACAGATTGAACCATCTAAAGAGATTTTTCCTATATCAAAATCCAAGCACCCAAGAGCAAATAGACTTTTCATGGTTCTTCACTCACCAATCAGTCATAACATTAAAACCACTGACAGGTGAAATGAAAAGCACTGATTACCTGATTCCAAAGACACCTGTCAGGTCTTAAAGGTGAGGTGTTGAAGCAGGAAAAAATGGGCAAGCACAAGAATCTTTGACAAGAACCAAACTGTGATGTTCTAGACGATGACTGGGTCAGAACATTTCCAGAACATCAGACATCAGGTCTTGTGGGGTGTTCCCGTTATGCAGTGGTCAGTACCTACCAAAAGTGCTCCAAGGAAGGACAACCAGTGAACTGGCGACAGTCGAGGCTCACTGATGCTTGTAGACGTCCCACCTCACAACTTACAGGACTGCTAACATCAGTCTTGGTGCCAGATACCACAGAACAGGTCTTGTGAAGTCTGTGCATCAATGGGTCACAGCTATTTTGGTGGTGTAATGGGGATCTACACAGTATTAGGTACAGTATTTTTTTTTAAATAAAATCATATCTTTAATTAATTTGTATTTCTGAGAAATTCAATATAAAAAAACTTAAATAAACTCGTGGAATCATATTCCCCTCCTCTGACCTTGGCGGCGTCACACAGAGGAGTGAAAACGTTAAGAAGAGAGATGATCTGCATTTGGGATGGAGCACATGTTGACACCCCAGAGTACATAAATTTGTTCGGCAAGCAAGAAAAAGGATTAACATATCTCTACTTAACTTATTTGATCCTGTGAGAATCATCAATATTAAATTGAAAGACTGCGAAAGTGCTGATGAGGGTCTTTCACTCGCAGGGCTAACTAGTGTGTTTTAAGGCCACAGATAAAGAGGTGCTACTCAGAATTTTAAAAGAAGAGCGTGAGTGTTTTATTCCCTGCTTAGTTTGTATGGATTTATTTTCAAAGTGCTCGGACACGTCTTCCTCGCGTTTAGCTGCTTTTTCCAGCAGGGAATTACTCTTCTAAAAAAAAGAAACCCACTTCAGTTCAACTTTCGCAGAATCTTCCAGCAGCCGCGCTGACGCAGGTGTAATAAACGGTGACTGGACTCGTGTCAGACTTACGGAGAGTCATCTGCTGTCTTTAATTTAGTCAGGGGGTCCGAGCGCACTCCTTATACAGAATTAGGCTAATCCTGAATGAGGTGTGTTCATGTGTACATGTCAGAGAGTGCGTTCTGTGTTCTGTGGGTGTGCCTTTGGGCTAAAAGGCTGTGATTGTGCTGTGGTGGCCTGTCAGGTGTGGGGTGCAGGGGTTGACACAAGGCCCTGAGGCCACCGGTACCTCAGCAGAACGTACAGTGCTGAAGCAAGGCCCGTGTGGATCAGGTGCATGTTTGGTAAACGGAGTGGCAGTTTGAGTTCACTTCTTATCCTCTCTAAAAGAAGATGTGAAACAGGCCGGTGGCGTCGTGTAATGATCTCTTTGCCCTGTTTGTGTGGGTACAAACATCCCCCTCTTTCTCTCTGACCCACACCTGGTACCACAGCTCCTTTTTCAGACCCAATGTCAATGTTTTACTGGCCTCTGTTAATCCTTTAAAAGACCCTCCTGAGTAAGGTCATGACTTTCCAACAGAAGATGAGAAAGTCTTAATAAAAGGATCACAATCTCAGGATATAAACGTAATTATATTAGAATAGCTTTTTTGCTTCCTCACTTTAGTTCAGTGTGTGCAGATTTCAGCATTTCTCCAGGTGGAGAATTGGGATTGAGGTCTGATGATTTTGCTGGTCATCCAACTTGTCTCAGTCTCCATCATTTATTGCAAATAAAAACATTTTAGATGCTGAAGGTGGGGCACTACAGGTGAATGAGGCAATTTTGTATTGAATGTATTTTTTTAAATTACATATAGATTTACATATAGATACATATAGATACTTTGTAAATGTGATGGTATTAAATGCAATTTGTATACTTTCCCATATTTGAAATAAAAATGTCTTTGTTTGGTTGTAAACATTATAAACATATGACTACATAAATCCAGTCCAGAAATGATCAATATATTAACACAAGTCCTTCTGTATTATTAATATCCTTAATTTCCTATTTGTATCCTACAGTAACAAATTATTATCTTTTCATTATTAAGCATTTTGCTATTACTTTGAGATAATATGTAATTATTCTAAGATATTATCCTGTTGTTTTAGGACAGTGAATTAATTTGAGATACTAAGTCATTTTTATTTCCATTTGTTTCAGTTTAGCTTTTTTGCCATTTTCTTGGTTTCATTTTGGGATAATGTTTCAGATTCTTGACAAAACTCACTTATGTGGAGAAATGATGGAAAATCGTTATAAAATCCGTTCTATAAAAAGCTGAGGTTCTGAATGTAGAGAATAGCTGATTTTGTGAAAATTATCAGCATTATCTGAATCACACCATTATTAGAATTATACCAATTCACCAGCCTAAGAAAAAATAAATCGGTATGCTGCATAAAGCAGTACATCTCCCACAACTACAACTACTACAATTCCAGTTCAGCTTAACCCAGAGCAATTTTGAGCTGATTTATGTTTCCACATAGCCTGTAAGTTTACTGTTTGCCCATGCAT
The DNA here is from genome assembly GCF_030463535.1 of Salminus brasiliensis. NCBI lineage: Eukaryota > Metazoa > Chordata > Actinopteri > Characiformes > Bryconidae > Salminus > Salminus brasiliensis. The sequence continues at coordinate 886,481 of NC_132890.1, forward strand.
AACACTGTTTGACTGTGAAGTCACTGGGGAAAGTTCCCGAATGTTCTCAGCCACCCAGCTATCACACTGTGGTCATGGGCGATGGCCAGTGGAGAAGACCACAATGATAAAGCAGGTACTGTGGGTTTGGTTTTTATGGAGGCAAATGTATCACATCATTTATTATTTATTCTCATTTCTTTCTTTCTTAGTAAGTTAGAACCCTTACCCCACAATCCCACACTGTGACCTCACTGCTCTGTGTCTGATCATGTAGGCGTATGTAGGCTACATACGTCTGGTCCTTAGTCTCCTGCATTACACCGCTGATGTCCCCAAGAGCAGGACAGCAGAGGTAGAAGTCAGTCTCAGAACACAGTTCCATCACTACGTCCAAACACATTGGTGGATGATACACTGTGTCCACAAGTATACAGCATCAGTGGGCCTTTCTTCCAGCAGTGGTTAAGCTGTGTGCTAAAGAGAGACCATCCGCTGCCACACTGCCCAGCACAGACTGTGACACACTGCAGAAAAATGAAACATTAGCCATAAGGGAACACTTTCAGAGAGGTCAAATGAACTGTGATTTACTGCCCAACTTAAACTAATATCTGTGGTGAAAGAAAGTTGAGCTCAATCAGGAGCAGTTTTCCTGACAATGTACGACACGCAGTGGGACGGCTTGTAGTTTTTGCTGCGGGTGCCTTTTTTCCCTCGCCAAAGTACAATTGATATAAAAAAGCGTTTATTTCATCATGCGACTGTAAATGGAAATATATTACAATGTATTAAGAGCCAACGAGCGCTCCCGCTCTTTAGGAGCCGTTATAGATGGAAAAAATTAAGCGGTATTGTAATTCAATTTTCTACTCATTCATTAAATGTATTTTAACTGCACAAAAGTCATTTTGGTTACTGGTTTTACGGCCTTCCCACTTCTGCTGCCAGCCGAGAGAGAGAGAGATGCAGGTCGAGCTGGAAAACCTGGAGCGGATTTTAGTGCAGCCTCGCGCCGGCGCTCCGGCCACCATTAATTGCTAGTCTCCCTCGCCATGTTGACTGCTCCTCAGGGACTTTTTCCTTTTTCCTCTGAAAGCCGGCCTGTGGAGAAGGATACAGGCCTGGCTGGCACTTCCTTTGGCCTGCGGTCGTCGGAAAAGCAACGTTATGGCCGCTTAACGACTAGTGTCTGAGAGCTCTGCTAATTTTTATTTCTTTTTTTCTTTCTGTTTTTCACTTTGACGCGGCTACAAGTTCACACAGCAGTTCTTGCCAGGATGATAATTTGCGTACTAAAAAGTAGCTCGTAAAGGAACTCGGCTCTGAAATAACAGTTATGCATGCGGGACTAAGAGGTGGAAACTGCACGGTAAAGAAAGTGAGCTGCTCAAAAAGTGCAGAATTGGGGTGTTGACAGCAAGCACGTGAAGGTGGGACTTATAGAGGAGGGGCGGAGTTAAAAGGTGCCAGTTTTTTATTCAGATGTTGAGATTGTTAACATTCAGAAGGTTGGATTTCATCATCATTGAGGCAGTCAATACAGAAATAGCTCTTGGAGGTGAACTAGACAGGACTGGAACAATAACAGAGCTGTGTTTGATAAATCACTTCTTTTAATAAAATGCAACAAATATGTGATTTATTTGTAGACATAAAAAAAGATGAGGTGACTCTCAGTTGGAACTAGACAAGTAAAAGGACAGCCTCCACACTGGGGGGTTAGTTTAACACACTGTAACAGCTCAGCCTCCCAAAGTGAACAATGAGGAAAGTCCATATCAGCCATTGCAATTAGACAATATATGGATGTGTCTATGTAAAGATTAGTTAACAATTATAAATATAATATAAGAAATACAACTTTAGCATTTTGAGAGTAGTGCTTCCACATTGTGGAAGGGCCCATCTATGGACACTTGTATTTTAAGGGTTCAAACGAAATTCCCATTCACATTATTTATTTATACACTTTTTGAACATTGCTTACATTACTTTCCCCCCTCTTCACCCACAATTCTCCTTTTTGATTGTTTATTTATTTATTTAATTATTTATTCATTTATTTTTGGATCCTGAAATCCCCGCTCGCTCGTTCCAGACCCTCACCACAATGTGGCTTGAATTCCTCTGCCATTGTGTCTCCCCTCCGGCAGACCAGACTCGCCACATTTCACTGGCGTGATTTACTCCCCTCTTCCTCCACTGAATGTGCTGGAAGAGGGGGATACGGGGGCGATCAAGCCAGAGAGAGAGGGTGAACACTTTCAGCAGTGTGCGGTCTCACTCTCATTTTGAGTGTCAGCTCTGATGTTTGGGTTTCATGTCTTAATTTCACGATTTCTCAAGGTGTATAAATATTTCTCTGGGCTTTTCTCTGTGGATGGAGAAGCGAGAAGGTTCTATATGGGTTAGGAGGAAGAGAGCACGGAGCCGGAGAGCATTGTGCTTTGGTAGAGAGCTCATTTATTTGCTGTTTATAAAAAGAATAACTACGCAGATGAGGATGAGGATGAAAAATAGACCACCGGTGGAGTGACCCAAATAATCCATTATGCGGAAGGTTTAGATGAGGCTGATTTGGTGTGTGGCTGTGTGTGGGTGTGTGTTATCTTTTAATGTCTGGTGGAGCCAAATGACCGAGCATGTGGTGCTCACATGCATCCATCATTCCCTATTATATCTGCAGCTATCATATGGAGACGCTGCAGCCAAATATGTTACAAATGTACAAATACACACACTGTACAGAGCATATAGAGCTGAGCCCAGTTGCTCAGAACATCTTGAATGATGGTGTAGCAAAACAGCAATACAGCATAAAGTACAGAAGAAGTATATTATACATGTAGAATAGAAGCCAAATACTCAGCTGTACAGTGTGAAGTATTAAGGAGCATCTCCACATGGCATGAAGTATAGAAGCGATCAGGGAGTTTCTAGATATGGCATAAAGTATAAACGTAATTAGAGAACCTATCTGCATGGTGTGAAGTACAGAACTGCTCAGGGAGCTTTTCTATACAGTCTAAGACTTAGAACTGATACATTTCTTTTGAACATCTTAAAGAATACAAGCAATTACTGAACTTTCTACGGTGTAACGTATAGAACTGACTAAGTAGATTCTCTGTATGTTGTAAAGTTTCTGTTTATCATTTTAGCTCTTTAGTAGTGACTTTTTGCCAGCTTTCAGCAGTTAATTGTGTTTAGATGAGTATATACACTTTTACTCGAGGTAGTAACGTATTTGCCTCTACTGTCTCTGATACATTCACAAGAAAAACAAAAGACCAAAAACCTCAGAAATTCCATTCCTGAAGTCACTTACCAAACTGCAGGATGTATATGTTCACTCAGTCAAGCGCACAGAGATGCATGTTTTAACACTTACAATAAATGGGGTTTTGTGGTCTCTTTGAGACAGAGACGGTACATCGGTAAGCAGTGGCTTTCATGGCTTTCATCAGCCAGGGAACACAGTTAATGCTCTCATCAGCAGGGTCTTTTTTCGACTTCAAGCATGCATCTGTGCTACAGGATGCCGAGGCTGTTTTTTTTTTCTTTCTTTTTTCACATATAGATTTACAAGCATGGGTGACCACACTGAAAGTACCTTGCGGGCTTTATGTGGCGATGACTGAAGATCCCACAGCTTTGGCAGGATGTGAGTGATTCGAATGCATGAGAGTGGTAAACAATGGTCGACGATTCTGTGAATTTGTTGGGGACTGCGGACTGTGTGAATTGATAGTGTTTGGCTAAACTTTGTCCCATTCCATGGAACATTTTAAAATGCCCCACAGAAGTCTTACTAAGAGTGTGTGTTAGAAATGTTGAGTAATCCAGACAATGGAGAAGTTTCTATTAAATGCAAAGTCAGAAGAGCTTGAAATCCACTTATCTTGGTATATCACACTATCACAAGGAACATGATGCATTGAGCTCATATGAATACATTGCATCTACACAATGTTTTCATCATGGTGCATTAGCATTCTGGAAGCAGTCATTAGAATATGGGTCAGATGTGACCATGAAGGGATGCACATGATCAGCAACAATACTTAAATAGGCTGTGATTTAAGCGATGACCACAGGTTTGGTTCATTAGATAATAGCACAAATGAGTTGTTATACAATTAGTTGCTAATAAAAATGCCCTGTGGGTGAATGTAGTGTATAATATATTATATTCGTACAGAAAAGATATACACAGTTTTATATTAAGTATAGTCTGTGCATTTCTCTTTTTGGCATACTTCTAATGTCCCCTGTATTCAGTAGGTCACAAAAAGTGGGTCAGTACTATGAACCCTGCTCTGGACTTGTGCTGTAGTGTTGTGGGCCAGAGTAACCATGCTTACAGTTCCTAAAAATGAATCCCTTAGTGGATTTTCCTCTGAATGCCATCATGCTAGGAGGGGCAAGCCTCTGTAAAAGGTTCAAGCGCCGATTTAAAATGGCCCTAAAGAGACTGAGGCGAAGATAAGGCCAGCAGGCATTCTCATTGACCCTGCTGGAACAGCCAGTGCAGCGATCGTGGCTGTAATTAAGCCCTTGGCTGGTAACTTGATGCCGGCGTGACGCACTAGCAGGCCGGCTGAAGAAGTGGAGGTTGGAAAAAGAAACGCGAGCTTCGCCGGCTTTGTGGCCGCTCTCGCCAGTGGCTGCCAAGGCCGAGGCTAGCCCACTAATTCACCCAAATGAGTGCCCTTATTCATGGTATCTTTATACACACAGACACACTAACACACACTCATAAAAACACATACCAGCAGCGCCACAGACCAAAAGGAAGCATGGACTGGCAGGGTGACGGTGGCTTCTCTGTGACGGAAGAGTATATCACATGATAGTGGCCATTTACTGATATAAAGGCCTATATTAGAATGTCAGTGGTACAGTTCTAAACCAGTAATACACTGCCAGAGGAAAACACATTCAGCATGTTGTCCAGAGCCCATCCATTTCTCTGAGGTCTGCATGCATGTTCATAATGAAAAATACAAATCATGCCCAGTGGCTGATGATTCCTCTATAGTGAGTAGTGGTTTATCCATCGAGGACTGGCCTAATTATGCACCTAGCAGGATTAACTTGATTACGTTATCACACGGATGTGTTTAGAAATGGCCTAATACGTCTTTAATTATTGCACAACTATCTAAGGCCCAGCAATCCCCCACACCGTCCACCAGGTTTTATCAGGCCTGCCCATCTAAAGGAGTAAAGGAAACGCTTTGGAGTTAGACATGACTCCATGGAGTCAGAGTTTAATATTTTCTTTAATATATTAAATTATTCATTTGTGAATCAGAGTGTGGCCAGATAGTGCAGCAAGTTAATTATTTTTGACTATTTGAAGACCCAATGCACCAATACTAACCATTATACAATTTTATAGGCATGGTCTTTAAATAAATTTGCACAATGACCATCTTCTCCATGCTACATTGGCCTCTACTGTATTTCTTTATTATTGACTTTCAGATTATGAAGTGCCTTAACAGAGCAATAGTTTTAGACCAGCACTCAATATCAGCCAATAACCTTTTGTTCAAATATTGTATCAGGAGGGTATCAGGAGGCAAAACAAATGCATGTTTTTACTGAACTTTAAGAAACATAACCCTGCGATACCCTACTGGCCATTTTTATATTGCTATACAAAATATATGCTTTTTTTCTTGTTTGATGCATTTGAGGGGGAGGGGGGGGTGGTTTGGTCTCCAGCATGGCAATTATTGTTCCTAGAGAAAATGCTACTCATCATGAGGAAAATAGCATTTTTAACTGTATGTATAGTATGCAGTGTCTGAACCACTGAAATCCACCCAGAACAATTAGAAATCCCGACCGGCAGACGAGCAGTGGGGACTGCTGGAGCTAGGCCTTCGTTTGCCTGTGAAGGTGTACAGTGGTAAATAAGGATAGAGAGAGAGAGAATCGGGGGAAATGAAGAGGGATTAATGGTCTTCTTTCTCGTCAGACTGAGTGATAGTGCTTATTGCAGCTATGGAAGGGTCACCTTGGGCTGTTCTTAGAGAGTTGCCTCCTCCCTAGGAGGGGGGATTGAATCAGAAAGAGTTAAGGTATATTGGAGCTCAGTGGTGCTCAAGACTGGCATTAACTCAGACTTGCTAAAGACAGTGCCAATTTAGCAGCATCCCATTTAGTCTGTCTAAATTATATTTATGGATATATTTATTTCTAGTACTTCTGTAGATTGCTGAAATGTACTACAATGCCATTACTGGAATGTACTATAATATTCTTTTTTGTAAGTAAAAGTTAAGTAAAGAGTGTTTAGAAAGGTGCAGTGAAGATCTTTCTCCTCAAGCTGGTAAAAGTAGTTTTGACCAGTTTAGCTCTTAACCTGCGTAGTGTATGTTTTCATTCGGGTTAGATGGTTTAGATGGTCTACCAGATGGTCTACCAACCTGACCAAGCTGGTCAACTAGTATGCTCAGCTTGACGACAAACATCTTTGCACATCATTAAACAGCTAAATACTTAAAATGTTTAAACAGGTTTTATGTCGAATCCAACAGGGTTCCACTATTTAAATATATAGAACCTATTATAGAACATAGTTTGGTACTATATAAAACCCTTTTTATTAATTTTTGCTTTGGGTTATCCATAATATAATGTTTGACCTGCCTGGGTTATACGTGTCTATAGGCTGAACGTTTGCTGTCAGTTCTCCTCCTGACATCTCCACATCCGAGCTCCATCCATCAGGCCTTAAGTAGTTTTCCAACAGTACATTGACCTTGAGTGGCTAGCATTGATTTCCTGTGGCGTCGTGTGGATAGGGGTCGTTGCTGTGTGCCCCTCAGCAAGGTGTGATCGGGAACAGATTCTAGAAATCCCGATCCACAGTGCTGATGGATCACCTTCATCTGCACCACATCCATCCTCACCTGCCTCAGAGGAGGTGACACCTGTGCTGAATTTATCATAATACACGCTACTGACGCCTCGGCCTCGTGAAGACACAACTGAGCAAAATTCCTAAATAAAGATCCTCTCAGAGGAGCCAGTCCTTAAACACTCTTACCGGATTCACAGTGGCGACAATCAGACACACACAAACACACACTGAAATATGAAAAAGTGCATCCTGAGCAACCTGTTGGGTTTAGGGATAACTTACCTTTAACTAGTTTGCAAGCAAGACAAAATAACACACACAAAAAACATTTATCTTGAACTTCTGATACAATACAACTGCCAGATTCACATTATGGAGAAAACAGCATGCATTTTCATGACAGTGACAACAAATATATAAAAACAGATTTCTGCACAGAGTAAAAAAGGGTTCAATGTGGAACCAATTTCATATGCATATACATCTCATTGGTTCCATATAGAACAATTCTTCTAGCCAACTATCCATTTCAAACATATCTGCTGATGGCGATACACAAACATGTATAAAATATAAATGTTGGCACAACAACCACCCGCAATTGCATTACTGAGTTGCATTACTGTTTTACTATACTTTATACCGAGGTAGTATACTAGTATACTTATTAATTTTACTGCATTTGTAATTACCAATAGAAAAAAAAAAAATATATATATATATATATAATTTCAATTGATAATTAAAAATGCAGTAAAATTAATAAGTATACTAGTAGTTTATCTGAAAAATAAATGCATCCCTGAATCTTCCCCCAAGTTTTTTCTGTCATTTCATGACTTCAGAACAATTACATAGATAGATAGATAGATAGATAGATAGACAGGCAGGCAGGCGGACAGATAGACAGACAGACAGACAGAGAGACAGACAGATAGATAGATAGATAGACAGATAGACAGACAGATAGATAGACAGATAGATAGATAGACAGATAGACAGATAGATAGATAGACAGACAGATAGATAGACAGACAGACAGATAGATAGACAGACAGTAAAACTAACAATAAATAGAATAAAAAAAAAGAAACAATCTGAAGTGCAGACAAGAACCTGACATGAAAGATATAATTACTGACAAACTGTTAATATTCTTTAATAATTTTTTAATGTGTTAAAATTTCCATATTATTTCCATAATATTTGGTCTATTTGAGCATTCAGCATAAAAGTAAAGTAAAGAGTGTTAGGAAGGTGCAGAAGATCTTTCTCCTCAAGCTGGTAAAAGCAGTTTTGATCAGTTTAGCTCTCAACCTGCATAGTGTATGTTTTCATTTGGGTTAGATGGTTTAGATGGTCTACCAACCTGACCAAGCTGGTCAACCAGTATGCCCAGCTTGACGACAAACATCTTTTCAAACTGCTGCTGATGCAGCATCATTGAACAGATAATCACTTAAATGTTTAACTAAGTACATAACTGTATTTAAACTGTACAGCAAAAATAGAAACTTGGTCTCTGAGTGTTAAACCCTGCAGTAGAGATGGGAGTGAATGTAGGAGTGTACTCATGTCTTTGTGCTGCTGTGTGTGAAGTATGTCCATCTTAAAGACAATGAGCAGGACCGAAGATTCATGGTTCTGTTCTTTATAGGACGGAAAAGAAGGTCGTATGACCTTGGCTGCGTGCTAATTTAATTAATTACCCACAGTTCCCTGGAAAAGGGTTTTATGGGCAGTTTAAGGAAAAAAAAGAGAAATGTCTGTTATTCTTATTGCCCTGCAGAGTCTCTCGCCCACAAAGACCCACTTTCTCTCTCTGTCTGTGGACGAGCCAAAGCAGAATTAACAGCCTGTGAGGAGATGAAGAGACGGAGGCGTCCAGTAGAAGCTCTTCACTCCGTCCGTCTGTCTGTCCATTTCGTTCTGTCTTTTTTCTGCTCTTTCTAACTATGACTCTCTCTCTCTCTCTCTCTCTCTCTCTCTCTCTCTCTCTCTCTCTCTCTGTTTCTTTTTCATGCCCCCCACCCTTCACCAGGCAACCCAGGTATTGTCTCTATGGTAACAGCGCACAGGACAGGGCCCAGACCACATCGCCAGGCCCCGAAACCGCAGGCCGTGTGGAGGAGAACTGAAGCTCTGCTCGCTCTGCTCTCCCCTCCCATTTCAAGCACAATGCCCCCTTTCAGCCTCGGCGAGCGCAGCCCTCCATGAACCAGAGAGAACCCCCCCAAGCCCCCCAGCCTATTAACCCTGACCACTAAAGAGCTTAACACCACGCTGCAGCGCCGCTTAGGTAAACCAGAGCCCCAGAGCGCCTCCAAAAACCCAGAGCCGCTGCTGCAGCCTGCTGAGGAGCGATGGTGACGTTAAAGCACTGCAGTAAAAAAGTTAAACAGCTGAGCTCTACTGAAGGTTTGAGCCGACCTGCTACAATTAGACTTTATTAATTAGACTTTCTGAATCCGATTTTTTTTCACTGTGCTTTAAACTTCAATCATTATCACCTTTATTAGCACATAACTGGAGCTCACTTATTCGAAAATAAACATTAATTATTTTATTAGTTGTAATAATGCACAGAAAACCTCAGTTACCACCCTGTTATACACATTACTAAGGGAAATGATGACTTAAATTTACTCATTATTACTGTCTAATTGTAATTGGCAGCACTTTAAAAAATTAGGGTTCTGGATAGTGTTGCGTTGTATTGAATTATAAAATAAATTGAGAATAAAAATCGCTTATTCAAGCTGTCTTTCTGAGGTTCACCACTAATTCATCACTAATAAGAAATAAAAACACTTCACAGGGATTTCTAAGGACTTCTATTTATGATATTTATATTTATGATGTAGGATACTTGTAGAATTTGTATGATGTCTATGGGCTCAGTTTTGTATACAGGAGTTCAATTGTTTAAAAAGGGGTTAAACTAACATCTGTCCAGCTGCATGTTGTGTAATGGGCAGTCCAGGTGCTGTAGGTTCTACTCATCACTAATTACAGACCTAGGGTGTGTTTTATAATTGTAGTCCAGACTGAGCAAGTGAACGAGACACTATAAGAGTTTAGTCCTGGTTTGTTTTGAATTCAAACTGATACATTTGCAATCAAGCACCTATTATATAGTATTATATCAGTATTAAACCACAGTTCTGATCATGTACACGCGCTAATTCGCTTACTGCCACAGAACAACGTCAAATTGAGTGTTACTGTGGCTGCATCCCAATCCATACACATCTTTATTTTACTGAAGCAGCTACACTAGTGAATACTGGCTAGTGTTGAAACACTGTGTAGTGTTGTAGTGTGTGGTTTGGGACACAGCCCCACTAAACTGAAGCATCAGACTCACACATGCTTAACTCTAGCTGCAAGAACGCCTATAGCACAAACATCTTGTGACATCACATCCTTTGTTTGGTCTGTTTAGATACGCTTGGTTCATACTGTGTTCATACTTCAAACGATATGGCCCAAGATCTGTTCAGGTGGTCTCGGCCCACTTGTTTGGTGAGTTGTAAAGACATATGTACTGTAAAGAAGCGCACTAACGGAGCAGTCCCACCAGGGTTGATCTTAATCGAACCAAAGCTGAGAAATATAAACACACCCTAAACAGCACTGAATAGTTCATATAACAAGGTGGTAACAAAGTGTTTATTGTGCATCATGACTAATAATTATCCAGATATTAGTGATATATCCAATTATGGTCTAATAAAGGTCATAATGAATGAAGCTTAATTATCAGCCAGTAAATCTTTTAGAAAAGTTTAATTTGGGCTCTACTGAATAAAGTACAGAGTGTCTGTAGTGCTGTTAAGAGCCAAGCCAGAGGAAAGGAGAATTTTGGTCACATCTGCAAGCTGTTATAATTTATATTTAATACAAATAGCAGTAAAACACAAGTGTTATGTAAGATACCATAAAGCTGTAAAGTCCTTTATTTAACTTCGTTTTCTCCATTACTCCATTTTTACATAATGGATCTTCTCCACCAGAGAACCTCAGTGTACGCGACTCCATTTCTTGTTCTTGTTGACTTATTAACAGTTCCAACTTCGCATTAAAAGTAAACAGGGCTTTACGGTCAGGCTAGTGTGAGCGTTCCTCGACGGATGTGTAGTTTGGATGAAGTGCACTCTGCGGGTTCCGTCACCAGCGTCTTGTTTCGTTTGGAGAACAGGGCTGTTGGTGTCCCACAGCGTTCAGGCCTGATTTTTTTTTGGAGAAGGCCTCTCTGGGGTTTGTGCTGAGAGAAAGCCACTCTCCCACCTCCCGGAGACTCCTATGAGCTGGGTGGAAGACTGAGGACCACACACAGGTCACAGTGCACACACTGCCAGACTCTCTGTTCAGAAGTTCACTGTGTTGTTTGGCTCCATGAGTCAGGCTTGTTTAGAAGGTTTGTACATGTTTAACACAATGCTTCACTCAGAAATATGAACACAACAGTCTATAGCATTTCTACCTTAAACCAGCAGCTTCAGGACCATGCTGATGCTCCACTGGCTGGAACAGGGAGAGAACGGCGTCTCCGTCATTCCCACTCCGGGCCGGAGCGCTGCTGCTGCTACTGCACTATGGAGGTTTGGTGGTGGAGCTGCAGGAGGAGAACCTCTCTCCAGAACTGCTGCTGTGTAACGCTGCAGAACCCATAGAGTCATATTAGTGTAAAATCCTGTAGTGTTACTCTACCACCTCAGCCCACATGCTGCTCCACCTTCAGATCAAGCTTCTGCAGCTCGCAGCTTTTCCAGAAGTGCAAATTACACTTCCCGATTCTAGGGGGAACCCAAGAGCAAGAAATACCAATTATTGCATAATGCTGCTTTAAATAGTAGTGTTAATTATGTAGTGGTGAAATAAAGTTGAGCTCTAGTGGTGTTGTGTTAGCAGCAGTCTCGAAGGAAGACCAAGCTAGCCATTACAATCCCAGATCTTGTAGCAACATGATGGGGTTCTAGATAGTGGGTGGGAACTGTAAATGAAAAAATTGGGGTGGGGGAGAGTGAAATTTGAGTCCTCTTCATCTCCTGAACAAGTGAAATTAATGTTGAGAATGAGAATGTGGATTTAATGTGGATTTAATGACTTCTTTCTTTGTTAACACATACTTTTTAAGAGTATCACCTATTCATTTTTCAAATGTAATTGTGATGCTGTCTTTCATGTGTGTATGTGTACTATAAGATGGCAATTCTATATGTATTCTATATGTAGAGAAAACATACTAATAGATATTTAATGTAAAAGGTAATTAATAACGTTTTGTGTTCTTGTGTTTTATGTATGGATCTCAGAGGAAGCCAAAGAGCGATTTGCAGCCTCTGTTAGACAGAGCTTGATTCTCATCTGTTCTCTGGTTATACTTGGATTCCCCAGCTGTAGCAAAAAGAGCATAAGAAGAAAAAGTCTTACTCAGTGTACTTGAAAGTTGGAATTAACCCTTATTCTGACCATTATCAGCCACACTTAATCACTTGAACTCCTGCTGATACACACTTACAACATGCTGGACAAGTTAATCATGACTAAAGCTTATGGCCTCTGTCCTTCTCTCTGTTCCGGTTGTTTCTTTGCTCTTTAGTCTCTAAAGAGGTGCTTTGAAATCCCCCCTTCTTTGATCGCCCCTCTCAGTGGCTTACCCCCTCCCTCTCCTGCGATGTTTGATTGAGGGGAACAGTAGACCAACAACTGCTGGACTCCATTGTGCTCTTCATTAGCATGCTTTGATAGGGGATTGCTTTGAATAATGCTTTAAACTATTGATCGCTTGAATATGGAAGTCAGGAAGGCCAGATGGAGAGGAGGAGAAGGAGTGGGATGAAAAAAGAGGAAAACACACTGTTCAGTTAACTTAAAGAAAATCTTAATTTTCATTTTATTTTTCACTATCAATCTGTTCACTCCAAAAACCATCATCTTCTTTCTCTTCATCTTCATCTTCAAGTCTTTTTTCTTCATCTGCTTCTTCGTCTTCTTCTTCTTCTTCAGTGGTGGGGGCAGTGGTGGCTCAGCGGTTAGAGCGTCGGGATATCGATAACAGGGTTGTGGGTTCGATTCCCGGGCTCGGCAAGCTGCCACTGTTGGGACCTTGAGCAAGGCCCTTTACCCTCTCCGCTCCCCGGGCGCTGGAGTTGGCTGCTCACCGCTCTGTGTGTGTGTGTGTGTGTGTGTGTGTGTGTGTGTGTGTGTGTGTGTGTGTTCACTACCAGATGGGTTAAATGCGGAGGACACATTTCGCTGTACACTGTACAGTGACAAATACGTGCACCTTATATTATTATTATTCTTCTTCAATCAATTCATCATTTTACTAGCACTCCTTAAGTGCTAGTCCAATACATTAACAACATGATGACACAATTAATTAAAATTATATTATATTCCCATTGAAATCATTTAACGATGATGTGCTGGAGGCAAGACAAATGGGCACTTGTAAAGATCTGAGACACTTTAACAAGAACAAAACTATGATGTTCTAGACGACTGGTTCTAGACGTTCTAGACGACCAGAACAAAACATCAGACAATCAAAGACATCAGATAGGTATTGTAGATGATCCCAGAATGCAGTGGGCAGTACCTACCAAAAGTGCTCTAAGGAAGGACAACCGGTGAACTTGTGACAGAGTAATGGGCGACCAAGCCTCAATGAAGCTCATGGAGGCTCCGCCCACCTCACAACATCTATGACTTAAAGGATCTGCTGCTAACGTTAGTCTTGGTACCAGATACCACAGCAGGACACCTTCAGAGGTCTTGTGGAGTCCACACCTTGATGACCCAGAACCATCTACTGTATTTACCTTAATGTAAATAAGTAGTAAATAAAAACTAGTAATAAAACTACAACATCAGAACTAGAAGCAAAACCACAGCTAGGGGTAATAGTAGCAGAAGAACTGGAATTCTGGAGTTAGGTTTATTCTGGGCCTGTACACCACAACCAAAAAGACTCACCTCAAATCCATCTGATATGCCAAGACGTTCGTCATCCTCTCCAGCTCTCTGCTACCTGAGCCTCTCTTCCTTTCTTGGTTGTGTCATGGTGGGTGGTCCAGGGGAAAGCTTGTCCTGACTGTAATGTGTTAGAAAGTGTGTGTGAAAGTGCTTGGTGGCTACGCCAGGTTACAGGGCAGTGCGGCCTGTGTGCCCTATTGTTTAGCTGAGGCCTGTAGTCTATGTGTTTAGTAGTATGACATCATCAGTGAACCACACTGTGCAGGAGTTGAAGAGTGAGGTCAGAGAAGGGTCAGGAAATGATCTGATGTTGTTTTATGAAGTTAAGTGTAGTGGTGTGGAGATGACCTCATGTCTGAGGCGTAAGGTGAGCTGAGCTTTACTGAGGGTAACAGGGGTTCTAAGGTGTAGTGACACATATGCATGGAGACTACACTCAAAAGGGAAAGATGGCGGCATGCAAAACCTGGGAAATCTGCATTGTGGGAAATGTAGTTAACTAGCCAGAGCTACTGGATTGAATGTTAGGTTGTTGGCTCAGCAACAAATCAGTCCTTTTGTATCGCTATACATTTGATCAGGGGTCTATAGGGGGACAATACACGGCCAGTCGACTGCTCATCATAAGCAACAAGCAAGCTTACCACACATTCAATCACTGTCCTTCCTTAACAGTTAAAGCCAGCCGCCAAATAGACAAATGCACAACTATGAGCTAGCATACAGAGGAAAAGTTTCCTCTTATCAATCAAAGAAAAAAACACTTCTTTTTTATTTTGTTTGTTGAAATGCCCCCCTAGCACTACTAATGCTTATGACACTAGGAGGATAAGGACTTACCATCTCTAATCAGATACCTGTGAAACCAGCCACCCCCTCTTTTCAAACTGCTGCCATTGCTCAGAGGAAAGCGTTGGGTCCCCAGCTCCACCACACCAGCTAACAGACACCTGTGCTGACCACCATCACTTCAGGAGTAGTGGGGGGAGAGAGTGCCTGAAAGCACTGGAGTTCACGATCCATGAAGTCTTTGGGTATGGGCGTCCCTCATTGTGAATTAAATTTGTGGATGCTTCTTCTGCCACATCCTAATTATTTTGGCAGTTCGGGGGTTAATCCTGAAGGCTTCACCATGTCTATCCTGATAGCATGTCAAAACATCTGTTTTTTCTGCTTGTCAAACTCTTTAAGATCTTTACTCCAATGTTTCCAACCGAACTTCTGATTTTATTAAATGAGAAAAATGTAAAATTGTATATGCATAATATATTGCATATTTCAGGAATCACCGAGCCTCCTCTGATGACCTTAGAAGACCCAGAGAATTCCCTGTCGTTACATCTTGAACGGCCTGTATAAAGACCAGAGCAGCAGGTTGAACATGAAATAACCCTCAGTCTGTCTCTCTGTCTTTCCCTCCTGCTCTCTCTCTCTCTTTCAGCCTCTCTGTGTCTCTCTCCCACACATAGCACTACCAGGAGAGTTATTTGAGCCGCGGCTCTCAGGGGCCTACTTCTTCACTTCCAGCTCTAGGAATAAGCAGAGTATTGATTAGATATCAGGCTCTAATTGGGCTGCGATCTCTTTGGCCCTGAGATGTATGATAGAGATGACAGGAAATGGATACTCCTCTGATGCTTGTAAACAGTGTAGTTGAACAAAATGTGTTTTCCTCCAATCCACTGCCAAATCCCGCTCCTGCTTGCCTCTGTCTCACCCTGTCCATCTACACTTCTGCATCACAACCTGACCGATATGAAAATGATGACTGATGTTAATCTAAACATCTGAAATTTATACTATATATTATACTGATATACTCTATAAACCTGAGCTCAAGATAAACTACAGTCATTTTATTCTGTGTTCAGAAAAAAATGCCAAATATTGCAAATTCCTTCTTCTAAAACTATAGAACTATACAATGAAACTGTTAAATAAAATAAGATAAAAAAAGTAAGCAATGTAGATGATTTCTGGGGCTCCTTAAAAACCTTGTAATCTCTATAAGAAGAACATCCTCTAGGATTTACCTGCATGCTAAAGGTTAGGTTTGTGTCACTATAAAAGTCATTATTTTTTGTCTTTAAATATTCTATTTTAGCCTGTATTACTGTGATCAGAGTAAATATCAGATGGTCATTAGCTCAGTAGCCTAAGGAGATGTAAACACTGAAAACATAAAAGTTTTTTAAAAACAAGCTTTAAAAAAGCTAATCTTAGCTCATTATGGTTTTAAATGGTGAGTAAATTTTGGTATTCCACAAGGGTCAGTCCCTGGTCCACTACATTTCTCCTTATATAGTAATTCATAAGCATGGAATTAACTTCCCCTGCTATGCTGATGACACTCAGTTTTACACACTGTATCAAATAATGACTATATAATAATAGTTAAATAATAACTATTTCTATGACCATTTCTATTGGTCTATTCATTGTGAAATTCTAAGACAATGTAAAGAACTACCAAATTCAGATTGTCAAAAATATGTTTTTGCAACATAGTGATGATGTGCAACAGTCTTAACTGTCTTCTCCCATCTAAGCAAGATTGCTAAATTGCAAAATCTACTTTCTCTAAAATATACTGAGGCCAATAGATGTATCTGTAACCTTAAGACTGGAATATTGACAACACACAACACATTATAAAAAGCAATTGAATTTCATTGAATTTAATTGAGTTGAAAATAAGCTGCTAATATCAGTGCTTTGTCAGCCAGATTTGCATCAATACTGATCAATAAGCAAGAACATATTGGCTGATATTATCAGCCATCCAATATATTGTTCAGGCCCTAACACACATGAGAGTTTTCTCCATCACTGTCTACTACGTCAGTCTCCAGTCTCACTTTATTTAAAGAACGTTTCCACAGAAGGAGGAGGAACATGTGTGGCTCCAATGGTTGTAAAACTCCAGCTCATCAAGCAAGTAAATGAATTTTCAGTAGATGCTAGGTCTTTCGTAGAAAAACCAGGAAATGACCTACTTTTCAAAGTCCACTCTCAGACCAGGTCTTACAGAGATCTTGCCACTCAGAACCCACTATGGTGAACTCAGGGTTTTAATGGATGCTTTCTGAAAATATATAAATATGGTGAAATGTTTTCCTCTGGAGACAGGGAGGTATGGACGAGAGCCATTCCTGCATTTATGAGCTCCTGTCCTTCTCCTCCCAGCGTTCCTGTCAGTCTTCCTCTGGAGGGTTTGGAAAGCAGGGCACGGTTGGCTCGGGAAGTGCCTTGTCCGCTCTGGGCCTGCATGTGAAGCGTGGCAGGCCGATAGAACGAGCGCGTGCCCGCTCCTGCTTGACAGGGTAATGGCCATGAGTCAATGTTCCATGTCCGCTAACGACATCTGAGAATGCTGTTAGATGCTGGTGTCACTTTGGGCTACATTGGAACTGAGTGCACATTGCATTACTGCATCCAAACCACAGCGTCTACCTACTGTGGTGTCCTTCTTTTTTCTTCCATTTCCCCAACACCTCGTATAATTTCAGACAGGGCTTCTATTTACAGTAATTTAACTGCACATTGACTTTATATTTTATTTCTGCTCTACAATGAAAGCTTTGTTTTGACTACAGGTGAGAAAGAGAGAGAGAGAGAGAGAGAGAGAGAGAGAGAGAGTGAGGATGAGTAATTGGTATAGTTTGTTTGTAAAAATCGTTCATTTGACACTGTACTTCAGCATATTTGATTATAAATGAAAAAAAGTCAAAACGTTAATTTAATTGAAATGTCATGAATTCTCTTTTCAGTTCAGTCAGTAGAGATGAGCTTGCACTACAGGAATGATGCATTTATATCTATGCCGGCTCTTGATGCTATCTTGAAACTGTGAAACTGTAATAACCATGCGTAAACGTTCAGGGCTTACACCGGAATTCTTTTTTTTTGAGGCTTTCAGGTTGTCTGAAGGGTTATGAACAACTACCCATATATCACACCTAGCCAGATACTAAGCTAAAAAAGAACCCTATCTGACTGTACTCAAAGACGTCATAATTAAGGAGACCTGCCGCTGGATGAAGTATGAATGAGAGTTCCCGTGATGCTCAATATGGCGTCTGTTTTTGAATAAAGTCCTGCCCCAAGTTTTCGATTGACCCTCTTCGATTGACCCTCTCCTTCTCTGGGCACATCTCCATTCGATGTGGAGATGGGCACAAGTGCAGAACAAGCCAAATCAAGCCAAAACTACTCATGGGATTTTATCAGATTTTTATCAGTGATTAAAAATGGTAATTTCACCTTTATTTGACATTCATCAGTCTGGGGACATGAGTCTACTCATCTTGAAACCTCTCCAGGACTGAATAAACAGCATTTTTATATATTTGTTTTTACTAGGCTTTAACACCAACAACACATGACTGTCTTTGGCATATAGGCATGGAAACCCTCACATGTTGATGGCCCTGCTAAAATAACAGTGGGGGAAGTTCTTATCCACTATGATCACTGCAATCACCTGATGTTTCCATTTTGGTCTCTTCTCATTCGTAGAGATTTGAGACTGATCTTGTGCGACTGGAAATAACCTGAGAAAAAAGTGGCCCGCAGTGTTGCAAAGATGGCCGCCAAGTGAACAGACTTGCCCTTTAAGGACTTTGCAGTATTACTGTCAGCCAACGAACCACCCACCCTGCCAAAAGGACATCGAGAGCAGCAACACTATCTGGTAAGACTCTGGAATTTAAAGTGATAATCCAGAGCCTTGTAAAACTGAGCATTTTTACCCCAACCAAACTCACACACTTACTATATATACATACATATATACAAACAACAACTTAGATACTAATACAAGCTTCACGTGTCATCTGTAATGCTTGAACAGTCGTCTTACTGTATTTCTAAAAGGATCTCCACATCTGTTCCACGTCTCTGTTCCTTGACAATGACTAAATCTAAAATATTACTGCAATATGCAGATGGTCAGCGGAAGCCTACAGGCATTGATGCTGAAGCAGAGAAGTGAAAGTTCGGTATCGGGGGGATGGGTCGGCCGGCGAATCTGCACGCTGAGGCAGAAGTGTCCGAATGCCGACCGTCTCAGCACTCCTGCTGAGGACAGACTAATTGACTGTATTGTCTTAGGCCATTTCCCATTAGACTGGCTGTAGATGGATGGCATTCACTCCCCTCCCATCAGTCCATTCCGTGCTAATGAGAAAGTGTTTAATGGGTGACCAGCAAGGGTTTGACACCAGGGTGGAGGAGAGGGCACTGATGAGTTCACTGCTGGACAGGAGAGGCCAGCAATCTTTGACTGACAGCTATGGATGCTTGCCTTGGAAAAAAAATGGCCTGAGAGAGAAAACGATGGGGAGAATTCAGGGTAACACCTAAGATCTGGTCAGATGTTTAGAGCTCATTATTCTACAAAATGTTCCTTCTACCTTCAGATGTGTCTCTGCATGTTTTATTCCACTGTGGGAGTCCTGTTGTTGGGGATGGCCTTTGAATAAATTCCACCCACTGGAAGAAACATGACAATCAGTTTTATACTCAAATGATCAAATCATTTTGCATCGTCAAGGATGAGGTGAATTGACTACAGCGGCAAAGTGAACAGTTCCTTCTGAACACTGAATGACAGCAAATATCCAAAGGTTTTCTCTTTTTTTCATGTTTTCTTTAGGGGAGGTGACCGGATCTGTTTCACGCCCCTCCTATAAGGTATTCTGGAAGTAGTGATTTCCTACACACGGATCACAGGCCTTCACAGCAAGCAACTTTTTTGTGTTACCTTCTGTGCTCTGTAAACAGGATAAGGGGGCCTGGTCTTTTTCATATCGGCTAGTTCATTAGAGACAGATGCTACAGTTTGCAGGTGTTTGTGAGCAACAAAAGATTAGGATGCCTCTAGGCAACCTTAAAAAGCTCAAAGTTGCTGTAAAGTTCTCAGTCATGTCTCAACCTTTAGCTCATTTTATTTAACCTCCATATTTGTACAGCATGTTGCTCATCGTACAAGCCATTGTGTTCTGCTATGAACAAAATGAGCTGTTCTGCTGCAATCTTGACAATTATTAGCATGCTCTGCAACCATAACAATGGCTCTAAATGGTCAGTCTGATTTAAAAGTGTCCATACAGCACAGAAATCGGAGCAGCCTGTAACTAAAAAAAGGGTGCAGCGTCACAGTCCATCAGGTTTGGACATTTTCACAACTTGTGTGTGTTTTTTTCATCCGTCCTCGGTGTGAACAGTCCTTGAACCTAAAATGAATGAGTTGAATCTTCACTGTCTGTTAGAAAAGCTGTTGAAATATGAATTATGAACTGAAAATTATTCACACTGTAACCAATAGCGTCAACTTAAAAATAATGCTAAACTAAACTTACGTTAAGAAGAAGTGTCTGCAAACATTTGGACATGTTTTGGACATTTTTTTCTAAATACTGAATTGTATCTGGTCAGAACAACCGCTGCTGCTGCTGCTTCTGTTTTCTAAGGCACAGAATATACGTTTGACTCCAGGCTCAGTTTCAGATGTTTATCTGTTTTGGACCCACCATGCATGTCTGTTTGGTGCATCACGAGCTTACTCTCCATCATAGATGTTATAGTATAGCAGGAAAATGTTTGTAAAGCATGACACAGCACACACTGTGTTGCTAAGTGCGTAACGGCCTCTTTAGAATGTTTCATTTATCGCATTGACCACAACAGTGGGACTCTCACCGGATTAGCTCAAACCTGCATCATAAAGACTTCACTGCAATAAATGCCACTGACCTGTAATGGCATGGTAATCAAATTTATGCATAATGGAAGCTGGCAGTGGTGACTCGCCGTCCCCCACAACACCCATACAATGAAAGGTCTGGCAGAAAGGACGCATTTTGTGTCCTCTGCCCCGCCCCCCTGCCCAGTGAGAGAAATTCCCCTGCCACAATCTGGTATTCTTCCCGCAGAGCTGAGTCTGGTGGCCGGGTGCTCTGTGAGAGCCTCTCTGCCGTCACTACAGCTCTTTGTCCTGGGGCTGCAGCATTCCCAGAATGCCCACATGCCTCGCATGCCTACCTCTTCCTTGTTTTCTCAATTATGTATCTGTTTACTTTCAAAGAGGGCTTTTTTTGCTGTGTGCCTTTGCCCTCCTGTCCCACGCCCTGGTAGGAGGAAGACCAGGGCCGGCTTGTTGCTCCACATGGACATAAATTGAGTGACACTGTCACTTTATTCTTTTATTCCACGGATTTAAGCTTTCAGGGATTTAGTCATTTTGCCCAAGACTCTGCCTGGTGGATTAGTGGGGAACAGGAACCCGACCTTTTTCTACCAGCAGTCTGATACCAGTGCTCTGCTTAGATCCAGCTCTAGCTTATGCCCATGACCCTGGGCTTCCAAGGCTTACTGATGTTTCTGGAGGTCCAACCTCCAAGACTTTTTGGGATGAGTTGGGGAGTTGGGGATGATGAGGTGGGGTGGTGATCATCATCCAACATCCTGACCCCACTAACTCTCTTGTTGCTGAATGCCATCAAATCCTCACAACAATGCTCTTCCTCCAAAATCTAGTAGAAAGTCTTCTTCTCTGGACAGTAGAGACAGTTACTCCAACAGAAGTAGGATCAGCTCTTTTAACACCCTTGATTTAAATATTTTTGTTCTTATTTATTCGCTGATGTCAAATGTTGGGAAAATTGATCCCTAACTCAGAATATTCCTTTTTAGTTATTATTTCAGAATATTTGCTGATGTCTTCCGTCCACTGTTATAATGTGAATGCAGCCAGTGTTAGTTTGGATACTGACACTAATTCAGTTTCCGTTCCGTTCGGTGCATCACTAATTACCAGCATTTCAGCATCACTGCAGGCCTGCAGTCAGTAAGGAGTGAGTCACGGTGTGATACTGGGTTTGACCTTACTGCATTTTTGTGGATCCAGATGAACTGTCATGACCGGACGTGAACAATATGAAAACATCACTAAGGATAACTGATCATATCAGTGTGTGAAAAAGCTTACAGCCTCCTGATTGATCTCTCTCTCTCTCTGTCCCCATATCTCTGTCTCTCTCTCTATCTCTGTATCTCTATGTCTCTCTCCCATCTCTCCGCATTGTGCTTCAGAATCACAGCAGATGTGTGAGTGTGTGTGTGTGTGTGTGTGTGTGTGTGTGTGTGTGAATGTGAATGTATGTTAATAGGCTATTTGAGACTAATTCCCCTCATACTCAACCAGCAGCTCCTGCCTACCCCACAGGCTGGAAGATCCTTATCACCGGACACCAGTGATTAACTCAGCACCAACACCAAGGAGATAATGTGACCTTATGAAAACTACTTACGTATGCCTTCCTCTCAAACACACACACACACACACACACACACACACACACACACTTTAGTTTTTATATCAGAACATCAAATGTGTAGAACATGGTTGGAGGGGATTCTGAGGATTCAAACCTCAGACGTTTAGTCTGGTCTGACCTTGATGGTTGAAGTGAGGGGTGAAGAAGATCACCATGGTCAGACCCAGAGAGCTCTCTGAGGCTTTCAGAAAGAAGGGTGGAGATGCAGAGGAGTCTGGGAAGGGCTTTGAACAGATCTCAGAATTGTTAGAAATCAGACGCTGTTCCACTGTCCACTAAATCATTTACAAGAGGAACAGCTGACCAACATGACCAGATCAGACGGCAGATATTTAGGTACATTTAAGTGAATTTAGGAAATTTAAGTTATGCTTATTTTACTTTAGGTAAATAAGAAAAATAGATGCATAAATAAATACACAATTAACCAACAAAATAAATAAAGAATAAATAAATGTTGATATTCCAATAATTTATTTTTACATTTATTTAAAACCATTTATAGTAATCCAATTATAATGAAAGAATTACATGAATTCAACAGAAGCTACTGTAAAACAAACAAACAAAAAAAACATATAAATGCAAAACAATCAGGGAAAACAAACAAACATTAGATTAGATATTGATTTGAATGTGAGCCGTTACACCATGTCAGATTGAAATTCCTGTTTATTCTAAATAGCTGTAATTTAAATAGTGCAGATTTAATGTGTGTTTAATGTGCAGAACAGCTTACGCCAAATACTGGAGGATTAGTGGGCTCGCCCCTCGCCATCCCTCCACATAACAAGCCATATCATCTCTCTCTCTTGGCACTGCTGTGATGCACACACACACACACATACACACACTCACAAACACATACACACACTGCCTCTCATAACGGCACTGGAACACACCCAAACCCCCTCGCCAAAAACCCAAATTTGTGTAATAAGATCTGGACTCCGAGACGTTTCACTGCCACGACAAATTGACCATGTGTAGAGAGTGCTAAAGAGAGAGAGAGAGACAGACGCAGTGAGGATGGGAGGTAGTGCAGGGCTGTAAGAGGAGAACTCTGGAGACGGTTCTGTCTCCTCATGCAGAGTTTGGCCTTGACCCAAACAGCCCTGCTTTAAAGACAAACATCATCTCACCCTCCGTCATCTGCACCGACACCCACGCCTGAGTGGGAAACACATGCTCTCTCTCTCTCTCTCTCTCTCTCTCTCTCTATCGCCTTTTCTCTATCTCTTTCACTATCCTGTCACCTCGCCCGCCTTCAGCATATCAGTATTTGTTTTTACATATTTTCTTCTGTAATTTACTTTTTTTTGCCTCCTGTATTTGAATACCAGTCCAGCTCGTGTCCAGACTCTGTCATTTGTGGCGTTTTAGTTGAGTTGAGGGGTTGATCTGCTGCCCTAAGCAAATGTATTATTTATGAAGGGAATGGGGGATTACAGGCCTGCATTTAAGACCCAGTTTAGTGGAAGTCAGTTTTACAGGCATCCAGAATCATTCATTGGTGTGCTGTTCAGGCCCGCGGCTGTAATCGCAGCTCTCTGTAGCTCTCTGTTCTGCCCAGGTGGATGAGGACTGAGTGAGGAGAAATCCCGTCAGGTTTCCAGCTTCATCACTGTGTTATTAAAGCCGCAGTGTCAGGAGCAGAGCAGTGTTTCCCAGCTGCAGGCCTCCAGGCCTTCTCTACACTGCAAAGGTTACCTGCCCCGACACGCCCTGTGGAGAACATGACAATTAGGTAGTGATATAACTCAGGTGTACCAGAGCAGGTAGTGACTGCATTCATCAGTATGTCGTCTCCTAGGTGCTTTTCCAGCCAACATGCTCATGTGGGGCTCAAATAGGTGAAACGTGGTCTAGGTGGGTTCCAGGGGGTCCTTTTTTAGGAAATCTTCTTTTTCTATGACATTGTTTATTGAACCCCTTATAGCGCCTTCATTTTCAGTGTACAGTGCCACCAGCGAGATTTGCTGTGACTTGCTCTGCTGATCTGTCTTCCCACAACATACAGCGCATCCCAAAAACACAGTAAAAACACAGCGCATCCCAAAAACACAGTAAAAACACAGCGCATCCCAAAAACACAGTAAAAACACAGCGCGTCCCAAAAACATGGCATTAATTACCCTCACAAAATAACATTTCTTCCATTAAAGGAAGATAATTATGATGCTGTAAACAAACATTTCATCAGTCTCAGAAGTCACAGTATTTAACTGCAGCCCACCAGTTAAAGTTGGAACCTCAGATTCATGTCCATCAGTTAGTGCATGATAAGAGTTGTGTGTTAATTCTGTCTTTAAAATGTTGTTTTAAAGCAAATTAGTCCGTTTCAGTGGGTACAACAGGAAGCATCACTTGTTTACTAAAATCTGTAAAAATATGAATAAAAAACAAATAATTTTTTAATGAAATTCTCAAGTTTTTTTTTTTACTTGGTTGGTCACTTAGTTGTGATTACCTGCTGCACAACCAGTTAGAGATGCAATGTTTTAATCCTAATTTATAAGCTGTAATATTGTCATTGTGAAATCCAACAACTTTATCAAACATCGCATTTTATGCCCACATTATTCAGGCCTAGTGTGTATTTTCTTTCCTCCTGAATTTTGTCTAATTTGCCATTTCAATTAAGCGGTTAGTACAGTTTTTGTGACTCTTGAGAGGGGGTTTCAAGCAGCTGTAGAAAGTGAGAGTAGGGGTTGCGCTTGTGGACCACACCTAACCCACCACCGAAACTTCTGTCGAATTTTCGCTGAGCTGAGTTGACGTCACTACTCAATAGCACAGATAACAGTGTGAACAAGTAAAAGTGTAAGTGAGAAATGTGATTCTTCTGTAATTAAACTTGCTCTACTGTGTTCGAGATTTATCTCTTATTGTTAATTATCTGTCTTTGTAAACTAACTGACCCACATAATTCTCTAAACCCCAGAATATCTGCTGAATATGGCGTAAAGAAGCAGTTCTCATTTCAGTCATGGTATCAGTGTGTATTAGTCAGAAGCGGATGAGCGACAGGCTACGGATGCTTGCGCCTCTCTCTTTCAATCACTTCCTTCCACAGGAAGTCCCTCCAGCCAATCAGCTCTTCAGCTATTGCTGGTGTGATATGGAGTCATCTGTGGAGCACTTATCTTTGTACACAGCCTAGTTAACCCAAAGACCTATTTTATAGGACCCGCATCCAACTGTGGTGAATTTTGGTGAATCTGCTTAATCGCTTTGAGTCGGCGTGAGGTGCTCCCATTGCTGACACATGCCTTTAGTTGTGCAAACACAGCTTGTACGGTATGATCTCCATAGAAAAGCATGAAGCAATAAAACAGGGTGCTTCGGAAAACATGTGACCCTAATAAGGTCACAGTGAAGAATGCTGAGCATGGGCTAGAAGCATATGAAGTTCACTAAGAGTGAGCTGTAGGATTCTCCAGCATGATGGAGCTCCATCCAGTATCTTTGGGATGAGTTAGAGTGGCAGAACTAATCATCCAACATCAGTACCTGACCTCAACCGATACTCTCCTTCTTCTACGGCTGAATACAATCAAATCGTCCTCACAGGAATGTTGCAACATCTAGTGCAAAGCTTTTTTAAAAGAGTAGAGGTTGCTACTGCAGCACAGGGGGCCAAACTCCCAGGCAATACGCCTGATTTCAGAAGAAACCTTGGATCAGTAGGTGTCTACAGAACTTGTGAATATGTGATTTAGGGAGGCAGTCAAGGTGCTAAAGTTCCAATGCTGGAAAATGTAGAAAATGTACAGGCCGGGGGCTCAGTAGAGTGGCCAAGGGCTGTGAGGTCATGCTGCTCCACCATCAGCAGCCGGAGACAGAGAGAGCACAATTGGCCCATGCTTTCTCTGGATGGATACATGGTGCTCTCTCTCCCATTATCACTCCTGGGGGGCTGATGTATCAGATGTATCGGAGGATCTGGTTACTTCTCCAAGTGCTTTGTCTGCCTGGTGATGCTGCATTGGCAAAAGGATGGAAAGGGGTGGTGGCTGACTTCACATTTATCTGAAGAGGCACGTGCTTGTCCTCACCCTCCTAGTGTCAGGAGCATTGGAAGTGATGGGGGGTGCTAATGAGTGAGTGGGTGGGTCAGCTATTGGGTAAAAATAAATAAATAAAAGGAACATGTATACAGCAAATTTTAAATTTAGAGTGTTGTTTCATATTGGAAAATATGTTGTACATTGCCGTGTACAAACCAAATATCAATTTCTATGTTTGGTGACATAAAATTTTCATGTTTCAGGATGGAAAAATGTGGTTTGATGATGCTGAGAACACTTTATGGATTTTACATGGTTTCAAAACTAAAAATAAATAAAGATAAAAAAAAAAAAAAAAAGTCATTTTTAAAACTAAAAATTCCAGTTCAGAATCTGATAACACACCAATATACATCAAGCACACGTCATAACATTAAAATTGTGTAGGTCTCCCTCTTGCCACCAAAATAGCTTTGATAGCATGGACTCCTGAAGGCCTCTGAAGGTGTGCTGTGCTACCATTAGCAGTGGATCCTTTAGGTCCTGTCAGTTGTGAGGTGGGACCTCATTGAGCATTGAAGAGACTTGGGCTCCCATGACCCTGTCGCTGGTTCACCCTGGTTGTCCTTCTTCGGACTACTTTCGGTAGGTACTGACCCAAAACTGTGCTACACAACCCAACCCTCCAATACTTTGCTTCTCTTGGTTTGTTACTCTGCGCAATCCACAGTGGCTTTACAAGACATCAAACTATCTGAGGAACGCATTACTGAGTGAAGATGCATCTGTTTTTCACTAAACAAAGACTGATAACACCAGCAGAGTCATCCTTCACTGCCTGGATGACAACACAGAAGGATGTGACTTACGGCCACTTTCAGCCACGTTAAAGGAAGACAGAGTGGATATGTGCAGATACCCAGAGAGAGTATGTATCTTGGCATGCGACATGAAAACTGCAAACACTATGAATGGATTCTAAATTAGTGTGCAGTTAGTTCTTCACTCTGACTGTCGACAGAAAGGAATCAGTCAAGAGGAACTGTCTGCGCCATAGGACAGAATCAAAATCATAGTGTTGGAGAAAGAAGGCTCCTCTTACTTATTTATTTATTTACAGTCTTTCAGTGCAGAAGGAAAACAATCTTGCTTTGTTTTTATTATTATTTGCCACTACAGCGAATATATATATATATATATATATATATATATATATATATATATATATATATGTGTGTGTGTGTGTGTGTGTGTGTGTGTGTGTCAAATTGGGAGAAAAACTGAACATTTCAACCATCAAATGAAAAAAAAGAAAAAAATTTCTCCCAATTTGACTTTGGCAATTAACCCACCTGTTTGTAGCAACCCCTAGCACTAAGCACTAACTAATGCTCCCAACACTAGGAGTACATGTAAAGGTAGCCAGCGGCTCTTATGGAATTTTACATTGAAATAAATAAATAAATATGTGAATTTCCCCACTGCGGGACTAATAAAGGACTATCTTATCTTATCTTAAATAAATAAATACAAATACATAAATTATATGAAAAAAAGGATGTGGAAGCCATGCATCCACATCTGCTTTTTAAAGCAGATCTAAATGGAATATGGGTAACATTTATGTGTAGCATGCAATTAAATATGTAATAAAGTAGAAAATAATTTGTATGTTGTATGTATCTTTACTGCCATAGAAAAAACTTATAGTAACTTCTCAGAACTTACTACTAACTTTCAACTAACAGATTCACATTATAGAGGAAAAAGAAGAGACAAGGTTTTTGAGTGACAGCCAGTGTTTTACTTCACAAGCCTGTGTGCCAGTATTTCCTGATGTTGACCATCAACCAGAACACCCGAGCTGACAACCATTCTTCTCAGCGGTTTGGGGGAAATCACTGCAGCCAAGTGGTGGTCTAGACTCTAGTCATGACCACAGTGTTAGTATTGTTCTGAACGCCCGCCCTTTCACTACAGCAGTGAGATCTAGGTTGGATTAGCATGTGTTTGCCTTGACTCCGTCTCCCTGTTGTTTACTTTAATGTTCCCATCTATAAACGGGCCTTCCAGCGGCGCCCCACGTGCGATCAGTCGAAACATGTTCTGGGGTAACAGCGCTTGGCTGCGGATAAAAGTGAGCACGGAAGTCAGGCGTGACCTAGCAGGATGAAGGGCCATTAAAACGCTTTATACCCTTAAAGTGTGGCCCCTCAAGAGCATGACCAGTGTAGAGCATGTCTTTGTAAGACCATTCACTCATGACTAATTCTTTTTTCTTTTTCCTCTAAATAACCAAACTTGTTGAAATGTCTAAATGAACTGTCTCAAGATATTCTACAATTCAAGAACTTCAGACTATGCTTGGAAGGTCACCACAGTTTAACCCCTTGCAGCTTGGGTTTATTATTCAGTTATGCAGAAACTATTGTGAATTATGTTTGAGGTAACATATCATGAGTCCCACAGGGTTCTACTATAGGGCCAATACAACTAATGTTTTATTATGTCAAATATGTAGATATGAAAGTAAATAAGTGTGGATTCAAACGGATTAAACTGCTTGTCTATTTATTTTCATCAAGCTAAAGGTTTGGAATCCACTACAACGAGATCTAAACTAGGTCTACTGTCCACGACAGTGGCATGGCCGAATAGATATTAGTCTGTTGGAAAGTTTACAAGCATTTCAGAGACAAAAAAGCCACTAATGGCATTGAGACCACTCAGTTGTTCTCCATTCTTGATTGCCAGGCCACAGTTATGCCCGAGAAAGTAAATACATCATACAGAAATCATCCGGCCAGAACAACGGCCCAGTTCTCGGTCGAGAAAACACGTTGAAATATTTACCAAGGGAACTTCCCGAGACCATGCCAGGGTAATGTCCTTTTTGTTACCATATATAGAGCTCTTTTACATTTCAGCTACTTACTTTGTGTTTGAATGGTAGAATCTCTTCAGTTAGGTCACCTCCAATTAAAGCACAGTAAATCTGATCAGTTTTAACACATCTGTTTGTTTACCACATCTGTTTTTTTCTTGGATTTCATCTAGAGTTTCAAAATCCAAGTAAAAGCAGTTTTTGAATGATTATTCTTTATGTAAATGCAAACTTTGGTGACTGTAAACATGTACATGTCCCAGAACACAAAAGCTGTAAAGCTCTGTTGAACAGTGGCTCTTAAGCTTCTCCAGAGGTGTTCTTGTTAAGTCAGAAAGCTCAGCCATGTTGGCTCAAACCCACGCCGACTCCACAGGAGAAGACGTGTTAATTAATCATTTGTGACTGTGAGCGTGCCAGCGCTGCCGTATTGCAGCCAAATGGGCCCACAGCTACCTCCAATGAAAACACATGCATGTGCAGCAACTACGCACATTTCCCTGGATGAGCGTATTGCATTGACATGCAAAGAAATGCATGCTTTCATGTTCTTTGGGTACGTTCTGTACTAAGTACTAAAATACTGTCACAGAAAAGGACAAACTGGGAGATGCATAACATAACTTAACATAACATAACCCTTTTGCAATTAAATTACACTGGTCACATATTATTTTACAGAACATGTATTTAGGCGAGCAGATTTATGAACAGCTACAGACTGAGCTTTATTAATTCACGTGTGCACATAATTCAAAGTATAATAACATTATTAACATTAGTAATAAACCTTTAAGATCATGTTATGCAAAGGATAAATCATCAATAAGTCATGCTGTGTATTCTTTTTCATTGCTAATTATTATTAAAAGCTTTGAATATCCTGAAGAGTCATTATTACAACCTAAAAAAGCTGAACACGTTTCCAACAAATCCAGTCCCATCCCACAGTGAAAACAAATAAGCTGTCAGTTTAAACCCATTTTAACAACCAAATGCAAATTCAGCTTTAAAAATATCATAAATAGGTGCTTGAATGTTTTCCCAAAGTGACTTATTGACTTATGACAATTGATTTTGTATGCAATACCTTGCACAACACTCGACAAAGGGCCAACTAAACAATTATTATTACTAACAATCACTAATGCAATTAGTCATCAAATGTTGACATAATGAAAATAGGAACCAGATTCAAATTAAATTAAAATGTAAAAAAATAATAATGATGAATTCCAGGTATTGTGGATGACAGCAACAATAATTAACCCTATGGTCAAATGCTAAATATATTATACACATATATTACTTTAAAAATGTAGTTTGCCTTGTTCTATTAAAAATAAAAAAAAGCTAATTTCATTTAAAAGCTATTTTAACTTTTAAAAGATTTGAATTTATAAAAGAAGTTTAATTTATATCAAGTTTATATTAAGAAAAAAAGTTAATTGACTAATTTTAAGGGTAAACCTTAATATAACTACGACACAGCCACTGCGTGAGCTGTTAAGTACACTGGTCTCCAGCAGATCCTGTCAGCACTGTAATGAGCGAATAGAAACTGCTGGAAGTAGTGTGTGTGTGTGTGTGTGTGTGTGTGTGTGTGTGTGTGTGTGTGTGTGTTATCCAGATGTCATGAATAATGTGTATGTTGCCTTGTTTTGGATGGAGGCCACAAACTGTATGACTTAAATTGAATGGTTAGTGGTAGTAAAATATTTACTGCCCTTCATCTGGTGAAAAGATTTTTGCCCCCCCCACCCCCCTTTTCATTTAAAGACAAACTATGCGTTGCATCATGTACAGCAGCCTTTCTCTGTTGTTTGTTTAAGAGATGAGGTTGCCAGGCGTGTGGTTTGCCGCACTAGATGCCTGTTGATAGGCCAATGTCCTGCAGCGTTACTCCAAATGAACATCTGAAAACTGCCACATTTCCAAGAAGAGATGGAAAAAATGAAGCAGAAAAATATAGCTGTTGCTCTCGAGCTGAGCTGTGCTGGAGTGAACATACAGAACCAGACCTAGGGTCCAACATCCAACATCACAGCCGAAAGAACAACAGTGGTGAATGTGAACAATAACAGCTGAGATGAGCTTAACACCAACAGCCACCAACAGGGCTTCATAGCATCAGTCTCACTTACACAGTATTCCTGAACTGCAGAAACTGCAGAGAGAGGCTACGAACTGTCCTGAGCTTAGTCTTAAACTTGCTAGTTACATCAGTCCAATACGTTTCAGTACTGAGTCTATTTGTGCTGAGTTTTCATTACTTTCACTTTCACAACCAAAAAAGTTCTAGACGGTGCTTGATTGTGGAATCCTGTATGTTGTTATTTAGAACCGGTTTTAATGGTTTTATATAGAACTGATTTTAAAGGCTCTACACAGGACTGTATTTTAAAGGGCTTTTTATAGACAGTTAATAAAAGGGCCTAAATGCAACCATATTGACGTATCTCCAAAATGTTTTCCACCAGTGCAGGAAATCTTTTAACAAGGTAAAGAATCTTTAAAGCCACCAAAGGTTTCTTTGAGTTGCCATGGAAAGAAAATAATGTACTTTTAACCATTAATCATATGTTTTAAATGTCAAAAAATAAAAATGAAATAGAACACGGTATATACAAACAGTGACAATGATTAATATGATACATTTAGCTAATACTTACAGTATTACTTTACTTTGATGGTCCATTAGGGTTAGATTTTCACCTGACATTCAACTAACCTTTAACTGAATCTGTATTAAATACAACTTACATCCCTCACCTAGCTAAACCTAAACCCTAACCCTAACCGAGTCCTAATCTTATCTCTAACCCTAACCCCAATTTAAACCCTAACCCTAACCCTAACCCAGCCCTAACCTAAACCCTAACCCCAACTCTAACCCTAATCCTAATCCTAACCCTAACCCCAACTCTAACCCTAATCCTAATCCTAAACTCTAACCCTAACCCTAATCTAAACTTAGGGTTAGGTGCATTTATCGACAGGTTGCATTTAATACATATTCAGTTGAAGGTCAGTTGAATGTCTGGTGAACATCTATGAAGCATCTATAATGGATTATTGATTTAAAGGAACGTGTTGCAATGGTAAATAGTCCATAAATGGAAATGGAAAAATAAATCAGAAAATGTAATATTTTAATTTCTTGTAGAGGATTAGTTCACTTATGTTCACTTAGAAATGAAACAACACGTGCACATGCTTTTACTTTTAACAGTAACTAAATGTGTAATCAGACGTGAATAATAAAAGTAAAGTAATAACTCCTTTACTAGAAGAACGATTAGCCTAAGACACATGAGATGGTCTCTCTCTCTCTCTCTCTCTCTCTCTCTCTCTCATTCACCTCAAAGCAGTCGTGATTAGAGGGAAGAAGGAGAGGTGCTCTGTGACTGCAAGGCTGTAGTTGCAGATTTGTTGAATTTTGATGCCCCAGCCCAACCCCCCCCTTCACCCAGGTTTACCTCAGCCCTGCAGGTGTGTGTTCTGCTCTCTCTCTCCTTCAGCGAGAGAATTCACTCTTTGTCTCGTCCCCCCTTCCCATCTGAATGAGTCATCATCAGAGGTGTGCTTTACCAGGAACACTTCTCCTCCACCTGAAAATGTAAGAAATACACACACACAAACATACACACACACACACACACACACACACACACACACACACACACTCACGCACACACACACAAACACTTCAAACAGATAGAGGTCACTGCCAGTCACTGCTGCAGGGCTGGCCTGTCTGGTTTTACTACAAACTGCACTGCTGTGAGATTATTCATGATAACACACAATGTTGAGAGTTGAATTTCATACTGAATATGCTTTAATATGGTCAGTTCCACAACAAATGAGTTATTTCTGTGCAATAGTTACAATTCCAAAACACCAGTTAGCAGGTTCATTAAAGTCCCTGTTGAGTCCTGCATGCAGATCACTGCTGGACCTATAAGGCTCACCTCCGTGATACAGACAGAGCTGTAGAACTGGCCATGAATGAAGTTCAGCCAGAGGTGTTTTAAATGAAGAGATCGATGACCGGCCGAAATATGAATGGGAGTTCTCGTAACGCTCATCATGGCATCTGTTAAAATAGCCAATCAGCTTACCGGTTACACTGCGAGTGGAGGAATCCCCTCTCCATGATTTGGAGATGTGTGCAAGTGCAGTAGCCAGAACAAGCCCAAATATATATATATATATATATAGTGCAATTTTGAGGCGAACGCTACAAACTAATCAGGAGGTTTTCATCAGTGAATTTAAATTAGCTTTAGATCTTCCATCTGGGTCACTGGAAGGGACTGCAAGGCAGTGTTGCAAAGATGACCGAGTGAACAGATTTGATTATAGCTCAACCCACCCTTGTCAGTGTGTGAGAAAGCTGTGCTGTTATTTACAAATATGCTTCTCAACCAAAATCAGATTGTAATGAGGACAGTACTGATTCTTGTATAAATCTGTGTATGATTCAATTTAAACACATATTTTTACACACTCAGCTGACACACACACACACACACACACACAAACTGTATCTGTAGAAGACTAAGTTTGATCTGTTAGGGCTGAGCATCATAACATCTTCCACCAAGATAAATTAAAATTTCTTGAGGAAGATTTCAATTTAACATGAAATTGATTTGAACGAGGGCTCGAGGGACCAAACTGTGGCGGCTACATGACAGGATGAGAACACCTCTAAAGCTAAACATCTTTTTTTTGTGTTTTTTTTTTTTTTTGAGATTCATCTTAGTGGAAGATATCATGACTGCCATGATGCTCAGCATGAAGCATGAAGAATAGAGTTTTGCCTGTGAGGCCAAACATGCTTGAAAACATTAATATGAATTATTCACATCTGGGCACTTACTGTTTTTTTGTTTGTTTGTTTTTTTACTGTGTGTTAAATGGATTATTTTATCATTGTGTGGTATCTATAATAGCAACACTGTTAGGCTGCACCACTATCTATGGAAGGTCTTGATGAACAGCAATGGCCTCTTTAACCCAGAGCCTTGGAACAGCGACTGGTTACACAAGCCAAGGGACATCACGTTCACTCCCTATTTGATTTAATTGATCTCCAGTGGACCTCTATTGACTTCTCAATCAGATACCAAAGTATTGATAGCCCCTTTCTGTTCAGTATCAGAGCAAACAATTGGCTCCAAGCTTTTAGTCATCAACACAGCAGACAGTCTGATAACTCCACTGGAACTCCTTTTCAAGTGCTGTTTGTTTAAATGTTTGGAAGAAACACCAGAGATCTTTCAAAAAGGTAAATCACCATGGCTTGAGACCACCCTGATTGATGGTAAGGTTGGGGGAGCTTGGCCAGACAGACTGGATTTCTTTCAGATAAGTTGGAGATATAGCCTGGTAATGAAAGCCACTCAGAGAGCATGTTTCTCAGATATGGAGAGCGGCAGATAATCCAGAGGCATCTTGGCAGACCAATGTGGACTTAGCTCTGCAGGATCAGAACTTGCATCCAGTGCAGACAGAGAATTCTGCTGAAGGGAAGGCCGCCCGCTGAAGAATAGGGTCGGATCGGGACAATATGGACAAAATACTAGTATTATAGTTATGTGACTATAGTAATGTGGTTACATGACCCCCTTTTCGTGATATATTAATGATTGCGACCTTCAATTGGTCTGCTCAATTGGTCTAAAAGTATTGGGACACCTGCTCATTCATTTCTTCTAAAATTAAGGGTATTAAAAAGAGCTGTTTCTGCTGTTGTTGGAGTAACTGTCTCTACTGTCCAGAGAAGAAGACCTTTTACTAGATTCTGTAGGAGAACTGCTGTGAGGATCTGATTGCATTCAGTGATAAGAGCGTTAGTGAGGTCAGGATGTTGAATGTATGATCATCACTCCACCTCATCATCCCCAACTCAACCCAAAAGTATTGGATGGAGCTCCACCATCATCATTCCAGAGGACACAGTTCTTCCACTGCTCCACAGCTCAATGCTGGGGGGCTTTATACCCCTCTTACCCATGCCTGGCATTAGGCAAGAGGTTCATACAACTTGTCCAGAGGCACTAGACTATTTGTATGCGTGCATTTGCACATCTGTGTCAGCAACTTTAATTGCAATTGCGGTACTGCGGTACCATCTCACAGGATTAAAACATCCTAAACTAAAGGAAAACTGTTGGTCAGTGATGGGGAAATCACAGCGCAGGTTCCTTTACTGTATATCGAAAGCAGAGTCAGTGAACACCTTAGGAAACGTAGTTCTTTCAGACGTGAGATCACGTACGAGAAACTCTGCCGTATATCCTGTCTCTCTGCCACTTCTTGTAATCTGGAGCTGTAAACCTTCCCTCTGCCTAGCCTGTCCTCCAGCTGTCTCTCACCCAGCTCCGCTCGCACGTTCTCACTCTATCTGCAGAAACAAACCCATGCATATGTTCTCAGTGCAGCAGATTACAGAGGAAGATGCTCTCAGCTCTTCTTGTGGGGAATGTACAGAGGTGTTTTCTCTATAACTCACTTCCTCTCTGGCTTTGAGTGTGATGAACCATCATGCTTTCTAGGCATGTTTTTTTTTTTTTCTGAGCTGTAAGTTTCACACATCGTATCCTGATTTCCTGTCATTTTATGGTGCTGAAACAAAGTGTTAGGGGTGCAGTCAGCAGTCATTTCTATAATTAATTTGTTTATATTTGTTATTGGATTAATCAGCTAATCTAAACCATTTTGTATTCCTCAGGTTTCTCTTACTTTGTCATTAGATCTGACATCATTTATATTGTCCTCCAAAATGGTGCCCTAAGCATTGCTGTCTTCTACTAGCTCCAACATTGTAGGGTGTCAGCAAGATGGGAACCAACCTCAAAGTTTAAAAGTACTATAACCAGTGAAATTCTGGGTTTCACTTTACTTGGTTACTTTGGTCCATTGTTGATGTATTGAAAATGCTCACTTAAGGTTAGGTGTAGGGTTACATTCAATAAGCAACCATTCATCTTAGAGTTCCGTTGTATTTAATAAATATTCAGGTTAGTTGAATGTCAGGTGAGCATCTACATAGCAACTTTAAAGGACCACCCAGTTAAAAAAAAATAAAAATGCAGTTTTGTTTATTTATTTTGTTTGTTTGTTTGTGGAGGCTCAGTGGTTAGTACCCTGAAATATTAAATACAAGGTTATGGGTTCAACACCTATGTTAACCAAGCTGCTAATGTTGAACTGTTGAACAAGGCCTGTTACGGGGGGTAGTGTATTATGAATAAATATATATATATTTAGCTAATTCCTGTATAATAATGAAACGTTTGATTATTATTTCTTTCATCATGACACAAGTACTCAATTCAACACAGTAAGTCATGCTTTGTGGTCAACATAATAAGAAATATCTAAATGTTTTTCACCTATCAAATCTGAATCATCATTTAAATACAACAGAATGTCAATGACTGAAATGACATTATTTAAAAAAAAAAATATATATATATATATATATATATATATATATATATATATATATACATATATATATATATATATATATATATATATATATATATATATATATATATATATGACAATCTGCTGCCGAGAACCAGGGAAAAACCATAAACAATAGTGGGAATAGACTGTCTTCTATATCCACAGTTGGCAGCTCAATGTGCGAAATCGAAAGCCACAAGATAGCAGAATGGCAACAAGGATAAAGGTTCATCTGAACAACAAGCAGTTTCTTATTTTACGTCATAACAGAACAATACAAGCCATTTTGTTCTAAACACTACCTGAAGTGTGTTGCAGTCTGTTGGGATGACTGCTCGTACGGCATTATAGAGCAATATAAACTACCACTGGGTTTAAAACACTGGGTTTAAAACACAGGTCTACACTGGTCTAAAAACAATGACAGGTAAATCAAATAGCATTGATTACCTGGCCCCAATACCACCTTAAGAGGAGTAGAGGATTCTACATATTGGGCAGCAAGTGAACAGTCAGCGATGACTAGACGACTGGGTCAGCACATCTCCAAAACATCAGGCA
The DNA here is from genome assembly GCF_030463535.1 of Salminus brasiliensis. NCBI lineage: Eukaryota > Metazoa > Chordata > Actinopteri > Characiformes > Bryconidae > Salminus > Salminus brasiliensis. The sequence continues at coordinate 923,603 of NC_132890.1, forward strand.
GTTCTTGTGGGGTGTTCCTGGTATGCAGTGGTCAGCACCTACCAAAACTCCACATACCAATGGAGGTCCCACATCACAGCTTATAGGGCGTTTAGGATCTGCTGCTAATGTTAGTCTTGGACACCTTCAGAGGTCTTGTGGAATCCAATGCTTTCATGGGTCAGAACTGGTTTGGTGTCTCACAATATAATGCAGTGGTTGTAATGTTATGGTAGATTGTGGTACTAGAGTTTCTGTCTATCTAAAGTACAAGATGCTCGTCCTGATGCCTGGTGTAGGACGCTGTGGGTGCATTGTGCTTATTTAACCAAACCTGAACCAAAATAATGAATCATTCTGTAGATTCCTCTCCCAAGACCTGTATCTCCTGAACAGTGACGTTTAAATGCCTTTTCCAATCTGGGTGACAGTACATTAATTGCTTTGATTTACAACAACGTTGTGTTTCTTGCTTGCCTCATGTATATCACTCCTGCTTCGGCAACTCTGGGTTAATAACAGAACTGTCTTACACAGCACCTTGCCCTCAATACACTTCTCCCCCTAGTCCACAGTAAAAGCTCCCCTCTCCGGCCCTTTCCCTCCCATCCTTCAGAAGAGGAGCTTAATTTGATGGCCCTCGTAACAGAATTAAAAAGCAATTAGCGTCCAATCCCTCCATTGGCGCGGGAGAGAGGGCCCACCTGTGGGTCACTTTTTAATTTGGTGAAGTGCTGACTGTTTATCGAAGCGGGGGGACTTTGATATACTGAGCTGATGGCAAATCCTGTTAGCGGTAACTCCACCGTTGCAGCAGAAGTCTCCTGCCGACCAATTTCCATCTAATCCTCTGGTTAGTAGGAGGACTCGCAGTGTAACAAATTATTAGGGGTGTCATCTGGCCTCGGGATCCAAAAGCCCTCCCTTGCTTACGGCGAAGAGGAGATGAATGGAGGAGGAGCAAGAGTGGAGAGAGAGAGAAGGGTTTAATTAAACTGGCCTGATCCCTGTTATTTGTTGAGAGTCTAATTGTAATAGTGTCTACCCTCTTAAGACTCCAGATACATCTCTCCAGAGAGTGCACTCTTTACACTGGAGGCCATTAATCTGTTTACCCCATTCTGATTTGTTTTATACTGAAAACTTCATGTAAAATAATCTCCTCTTTGTTGCTGTGTTCATTAAGGAGAAAGACCTTCTCCCTTGGGATCTTCTCTCTGAAGCTAACGTTCACTCTAATGACGTTCAGTCTTTGCCTGACTTTCTGATCTCAAGGGACATGCGTTTTACATGTAATCCTATGGGTAGGATACTTGACCTTTCGTGACCTTTGGCCTCTCATTAAGGCAACTGTGGTTCCCTCAGGTTGCTCTTTGTCAGTCGTCACAGGAGTAGGTAGATATGAAGCTTTGGCAGCTCTGAAGCAACACTTCTCCTGTCCTGTGAGTGTGATGAGGTCTGGATGAAGAAGCTGTAGATTATTATGCTGACTTTAACTTCATACACCAGCGTTTCCCATGACTAGACCTGGAGACCCATTGTTTGGGTTTCCAGCTCAAGAAGAGCATCACCATTAGCTAATCATATATCTCAGATGCTTCTAGGTGGGTATTTCACAAACAAGGTCTGCTCAGTTAGGTAGACAACCCAATCTGAAAGCTGAGGTTTCTCCAGTAGAAAGGTCTCTACTTCTTCTGTTACACAGTTCTGACTTTTGCCTTCAGCCCTTGATCCTTGTTACTGAGTTTAGAATCCTAAGATCTATTATTCAGTGACTACACTGGAACTATTGTGCCTTACATAAAGTGATTCTGAGGGTGAGGAACTGAAGTGTGGCCCAACACAGGCCTACAGGCTGTTAGGGTTCAATGGTTCAAGGGGTTAAAAGGTCAATGTATCTGTCCAACTGTGAAATATTGTTTTGTGAAATAACTGGATAATAGTATTATTGATATAATTGAGTTAGGAAACACGGATGTATACACATTTGTGAATTAGCTGAAAAATGTTCTAAAAAAGCAATGTGTCAATTGGGAGTCAATGTGTTTTTATTTGTATTTAATGAGCATTTCTGTTCTGTTTCTGTACCATGTTTGATTATTAAAGGACAGTGTTTTTAGTTAAAGTGAGCCCTTAAAAGTCATCCTATTATAAAAGCATATAAAAGCATAATATTATAGTAATTTACATCAATTATTTTTCACTGAAATAAACCAACACACTCTGTAAAGCACTTAAACTCTAAAACCATTCCAAATCTGTGTTTGTTAAGGTAAGGACATGCTTTTATACATCTTAACTTTGATGACCAGCCAGGTTTAATGTTAATGTTTTTAATGTGAATTAATCAGTGTTTCTATCAACTATTGTTCTACACAAGTTTCTGAAGATGATGCAAAACACTTATAGTTGAGCTATACATGGCTATAACAGTTCAGAGACCCTGGGTACAGAGGCCCATGGCCAGTCTGGGCTTCATTCACTAATAATATCTTCCTAAGAATTGTCTTAAGTGTGTTCTTGAGAAAAGTCCTAACAAAAAAGTCTACCTCAGATTCATGATGTGCTTTTAAAGCACAGAATTGTTCGCAGCTCTTCTCTTATAATGATGGACCCCATTGTCCTTGTAAACTCGCAAATCCTTGTAAAACTCAAAAATAAAACACTGGGGATGGAAAACCTATTTGCACAGTTCTGACTTTATGTATTTGTATCTGACTTTACCATGTGTTTGTCATTTGTTGACATTGTTGAAAATAACCAGAAAAACATTGAAATTCCAGACTCAAACCAAAATGAAAATCTAATCTATTTGTAATTCACTGTGTAGTTAATTTTCAGTTATTGCAACATTGAATTGAAGTAATGTAGCTCAGACGTCTGAAATGGCAGTGTTTTAGTTGCTCTGCACTTTTACCAGGAGTGATTCTCAGGCAGAGTGACACTGACATAAACGGCCAGGCTGATTCATAGGGCTAATCATTGCCTCCGTCTTGGTGTAAAGTAGAGATGAGTCCTAAGCTCTATGAGTGGAGCTTTCTTCATGCTGGGTGTGTAAATCTACTACCTGAGGCCTGACACTAGCACACCTGAGCCAGCAGGACTATAATTACCAATGCTATAATCAAGCACAGCTGGTATAGCTGCTCACCATGACTGGGAGGACATACCTGATCGGCCATTGCTAGAAGGAGGGCGCAGGTGTTGGCTCACTGACCCGTGGGTTGACCTCTGACCTATTTAAACTTTCCTTCACTTTAAAGCTATTGAGGAAAATCTGATATATGGCAATATCATTTAATCATATATTGCAATAAATGTCCCATATATGCCAACTTATTTGAACGTATACAAACATATATTTGTAACAAATATATTTAATTTTTAATTTTTGGAGCATTTCTATTGGCCTTGTGTCACAATGTAAAGAACAACTGCCAGATTCTCATCAAAAGATACACAAAAATGTACAATTGTAGTACATAAATGTAATTTCCTATCAAACAAAACTATAAGCATGATCCATATATTGTGCACATGTGGCCAATATATGAAACTTGCACATGCTGACATAAATGGTCATATACGGTCAAAAAGCCATTTCAGAGTAACTAAATTGAGTAATATAAGTCTTTCTATGCACAAGCATCCAGTGGAACATCTTCACATCCCACAAACGGTCAAGCCACAGAACCCATAAGTCTACTCCAGCTGTATGTATGAGTGAGGACAGCGTATAAATGGCAAAGATGAACAGTGATGTTCCATCTCAGTCTTATCTATACTCAAATCTGATGTGCTGCTTTGTTATCTGGTGTTACTCAAAAAAACTGACGTCACATCCTGATGCCAGTACACACAGTCCTCTCGGCTGTTCCGTCCAGGCAGAACTGACAATGCTATTATTACTATTTATGTCATAATCATACACTCCATCACGTCAATGAGAACTTGTGGGATGATCAGGGACTGAACTTGACCTCAATACCATTTTTGTTATTAACCTGCTGTAAAACATCAATACATAACATTATATGAACTCCAGGCAGGCAGAGAACAGTCTGAGAGGTTCAATCTTCATAAGATGAAGATTTCTGTTATTAGTAAAGCACCATCATGTGTAATGTCACTGTTTATGTAAACACTCATACACTTGAGTTTCATTATCCTCTAAAGTCCACTGATGTCGTTTGTATGAACCTGTCAATCAAAAAAAGTCGCAATTAATGTATCAAGACTAAAATAGATCTTAAGGCTGAGATACAGTAATGGCCTCTGGTCTGATTTCCTGCCTTACCTTGTGCTTTATTTAAAAAGCTATCTGGCCTTGAAAGCAGCTAAACTGCTATAGTCTAAATATACAGATTTACAGTATGTAAATGTATTAGTTTTCAGAAGAATATGTAAAGAAACAGATTGTTTTTTTAAACTATGGACAAAAGTATTGGGACAACTGCTAATTTATTGTTTCTTCCGAAAATAATTAAAAACAGTAAAAGAGCTGTTCCTGCTTGTGTTGGAGTAACTGTCTCTACTGTCCAGAGAAGAAGACTTTCTAGACTAGATTTTAGAGGAGAAGCAATGCTGTGAGGATTTGTCTGCTTTTAGCAACAAGAGTGTTAGTGAGGTCAGGATGTTGGATGGATGATCACCACCCCACCTCACTATTCCCACCCCAACTCATCCCTTCTAAAAGTACTGGATGGAACTCCACCACCATCATTCCTGAGGACACAGATCTTCCACTGCTCCACAGCTTCTCAGTGCTGGGGGGCTTTATACCCCTCTAGCCCACGCCTGGCATTATTAGGCAGCATGGAGCCAATAGGCTCATGTTTACTATCTGCTCCAGAGAGTCCTATTCTATTGGCAGTACTTCTCTACAGGGACTAGACAAGCTGTGTGTGCATTTGTACATCTGTGTCAGCAATGGGTGAAACTTTAAGTAGCTGAATGCTTCAAGACGTGCAGTGTATCCGGACTGTACGGAGAGGGGAGTGCACAGTGTGTTTAAAACATTAACAGGGTTTTTATACGGCATCCAACTCACTGCAGTTTCTACATGGCCTGTAATTTAAGGTGTCTCCTCATTATGTTTGAAATGTGGGAAATGGTTGTGTTTGTGTGGGACGGTGGACAAACATTATAGTGATGGGTGGTCACTCTAAACTGACCAATGTTCCAACCCTAAACTTCTGAGCCCTGAGCAAAATCCGCTCTTATGTTCTTGGGCTCTGGAGCATTTTTACAGACTGTTTTGTACTTTATGTGTTTTAATCCTGCCTTGATTTATTTTTTAGATACTAACATTAAATATTGATCGTTCAGGACCTCTCACACGAATGGAGGTCTACCCTGCTGAGAAGTGAGAAGTGTTAGAATACTGTCAGTAATATATCTTAGGCCTTGTATGTGTTTATTGTCATTTATTAAGACGGCTGCTCACGTCCTGTGTTTTTTTCCGTGTTTTGGCAGCAGAGTACCTGGCAGGTCCTCCCGCATTTCCCGCCTGTGTTCACGGCTTTGACAGCCAGCTGAAACGAGACTGGGACACAACAGGAAAAACACAGCCGTCACCAAGCGCTGCCTCTTCTGGCAGTGGAAAAAAAGAGGAATGAATTTATGTGGGGATTATTTTTCATGATTCCTAAGAGTGCTGCAGATCTTGCAGCCTCTTTAGGGAGGACAGCTGCGGGGGGGTTGAGGGGGTAGAACATTTGGCAGCTGAAGCAGTTCCAGATAGTCGGGACGGAGCACTCTGCTTCTTGCTTAATCGCATGTTATTGAGTGGGAGCCGATACTTCAGATGGTGAACAAATGCTCCTTCAAGAGGACGAGCTCTAGAAAACACATGTCCACTATCAGGCCAGTCTGCTTGGTTCATCTGAGCATCTGTGAGGAAAATAACAAGCAGATACGGATGGAGAAAGCAAACAAAAACATTTAGGGCATACATGTTATCCTCCGCCTCAAGGATGTTGCAACTGTAGGGATCTCAAAACAGTGTGAGAAGCTCAGAACCGTAATCTGTGGAACGCTGGGTGTGATTGCTAATGTGCAAACATTTTTATTCATAAATATGGGCTTGCTTTGATCACCCTTTATAACTAACAATTTAAATTCCACTTCACACAGATACCAACAGAAAGTTGTTTGAAGTTTCACGTCTCTCTAAAAAACACAATCTGATTTTTGGAGAATCTGATGTTCAGGTGTTTTGCAGATGATGAAGCTAAGAAAGAACATTATATTATAATTTATTATATGGTATAGCTATAAACGGTTGGAAATTATCCGTGCTGTGGTTGGCCTAGCATTAGCATTTAGCCTTTTTAGGCTCATTCCATGTTCTTCTGAAGTAGCCATTGCATTTAGCTTTGAAAGGTTTTTTGCTAGTGTGCTTATTTGAAGTTAAGGTCATTTGTGTAGGTGAAAATATAATGTCAAGACTGTGATGTAACAGTTTTGAGGGTTTCAAATTGGACTGTTTTACAGCTCTGTTTTAGTTCTTTTGAAAAACAACCAGCAGTGTTGATGGTTTGTCAGCAGTGTTGATGGCTATGCTGACATAAATACAGTTTTACGTTCCAGGGGCTCCTTTAAGAAACCAGGCAAAAATTGAAAAAGCTTTTCCAGTACATCTGGTAAAATTCATCACACTCTCAATTAGGACCAACATTCTTGCATGTAGACCAGGGTCCAGGCATTTAACCGATAATCCCACTCTGTGAATGAACAGTAGGTGAGTGTACAGAATACAAACGAAGAGTAATCTGGGTGTTATTTGCTTCAAGAGCAAAGACAAAAAGGGTCAGGTCAGTCTTACTGCGTTGTGACAATGGCCATTGCAAATGTGTATTATCCAGCTCCATAACCTTGTTTTTGAAGTAATTTGGCCAAGTCGATCCTCTAAACTGCTGGAACCAGTCATGCTGTTGTTCAGGACTCTCAGTGGGAGTATATTTCAGATGCAACCCTTAGGGTGTGATGCAGCTGGATTTACTGCTGTCAGTAGAAATTTTTTTATTGTTCATGTTGAATGCTACCAGTTATTCATTGCACAGAATTCCACAATGAAATTCCAGCACATACAGATGTCTGTGTGGAGCTCAAAAATAGTTAACCTCTCTCCAGTTGTGAAGTTAACCCCTTTAAAACCTCTTGTCAGTGTATGTTTTTATAATAGGAACAAATGTTCCCAAGTGGTTCTAAGCCTGGATGTGTGATTCTAGTGTGTGGAACCCATTAAAATCCCAGGCTTATTACACGCTAAGGTTTAGTGTGGAAACTGTGCAAACTGGCAGATTGTCAGGAGTGTGAGATGGAAGCCTGAAACCACCAGCAGCTCCTCGCCAAAGAACAATTTGGCACTTTCATTTCCATGCTGTATTGGAAAGTATTGGGACACCTGCTCAATCAAATGTATGACCTTCTACTACATATAGGAAGCATTGCTGCTTTAGAGTAGCTGACGGCATTCATTAGGGGTGTCCACAAACATTTGGACATAAAGTGTGTGCGAAGGGTATAGAAGAAGCTGTAGAACATTCTCAGACATGCCATAACATTACCTCGACAATATCTGACCCCTCCTCCCTCATATCATGATCATCTCATTACCACAGAACAAGTGCCAATGTCTTCACAATTTATTGAATTAACGTTAATAATACAATTGGAGCGGTTCTCTGGGAGAACAGTGCAGGGTGACAAGGCCAGCAATGAGAGATGCCCTTGTCTGAGAACAGACAGCTCTCTTGTTCTCCATGTGTAGGTGTTTTGGACTGGACCGTCTGGACCGGTTCTGTAATTGTGGTGAGGAATGCCAGTGTGTTTACAGCGAATAGCTGTGCCCCTGGTCAGCATTGTTCCCGTCGGCCCCATCCGCAGCCTGCAGACCAGGCCTGGAGACGCTGCAGGCAATTAGGCTGGGTCTTTATCGTAACTTAGTTAGTCCTTAAAGACACTGTGAGAACGTGGAGACAGGACTTGACTATGCAGGCAATCTGGAATGTGTTCATCCAGGAGGTTTGAGTCATTTGTCTGAGAGCGGTCAGGCCCAGGGCTCGAGATAGATATATGTTATCAGTGCAGACAGAGACTGGATTACTGAATTGAGATATTCTGAAACGAGAGGTCTCTCTGAAGAATGTCCCTGATGAGAGCTGAGTCTGATGGAGATTCTGTAACCGTAAGACCCTCATTTGGTTACTTTGGGTTTAGAGTGAGAAGAAAACAAACAGAAATATTTAATATAAATCAACCTAGATAAACATTAAATGATTGATAAAAAATATATATTTATGATAAATACATGAATGAAGAAGTAATAATGAGCTAGGACAGTTGTACAGTTGCTATGCTATTGCTCTTAGCACAAATACAGTCTTATGCAAGTATGAGCACCGAGTACCGAGTGCCGAGACCCAAAAGATTAAGAAAAACTGCTAAATATAACATATTCCAAAACAAAATAATGAATAAAAGTGTGTATAAATACTAAAGTGTGGTGGGAACAAAAGTAACATAAACATATAAAAATGATATAAAAATATATAAGAATCCAACTTTATTCACTTTCAATGGAAGTCCATGTAAAAATATTTTTGGAGCATTTTTATTGGTCACGTTTATTGGATAAGTCAAAAATGACAAATATAGACATCCAAAACATCCCTACTGCCCATTACCAGTTTCAGAACTGTACTAATATTCAGATTATTATTTTAAAAAGTTTTTTCTTCATTGTGAAATTGACCATTTTAAACAGGAGTTTGTTTAGACAGCAACAATTTACTGGTTGGTTTTACAGGCTCAACACTAGTGATGCATATCCTTATTGTTCTCAGAAACGTGTATCAGGACATGAATTATCACCATAACACCGTTAATAATTCCCACCCCTGCAGCAAAGCACTAGCGCGCACACACACACACACACACACACACACACACACACACACACACACATCTACAGGTCTGAGCAGCAGTGGAGGTGTTTCTCTGTGAGAGGGCTGTACACACAGGCCTCCAGAACACTGCGGAAGTGTCCAGCTGCTATACTTTCCATGAATTCTGCTTCATATCCTCAATCAGATCTGTTCCTAGAAACAAACAAATATCCACACACACACACACACACACACACACACACACACACACACACACACATTTCAGTGAAAAACCTCAGGTATGGTGCTAATTGATTAGCCACAACAGTCAGTGTAGCACTTTCTCACTCGCAACCTGTGTGCACACATACTATCTCTACTACACAATAACACACACACACACACACACACACACACACACACAGTAGCATTCTTAGGCTATTGGCCCGAGTTCACATAAGACTTCTAAGAAAACTTGACCTGCTTAACGAACATCCGTCCGCTCGGCCAGACACGAGATGTATCCATCCATGCTGCTTCCTTTCTTATCTGACCACAAACACGAAACCGCCAGTGACACTCTCAGCCCTCACTGTGCTCCTCTCAGAGCTTCGAAAAGCAAATCAGGTGAGAAGAACATATTCAGAAAACAGCAAAATAACGTCGTCATGATACCAGAACTTCACACTCAATAAGAAAACGATAAAAAAAACGACGGCTCTGAACTCTACCACATCCTAATGTGGACCACAATAAATATACAGTCTTACAGCTAAATTACATTATTTCTACTATTTAAGTCTACACCACATTGACAAAAGTATTGGGACACCTGCTCATTAACCTTATGTTCTAAAATCAAGGCTATTAAAGAGTTGATCCTGCTTTTGTTGGAGTAACTGAAGAAGGCTTTCTACAAGATTTTGGAGGATAATTGCTGTGAGGATTTGATTGCATTCAATAACAAGAGCATTAGAGAGGTCAGAATGTTAGATGGATGATCAGCACCCAACCTCACCCATTACTCCACAACTCATCCCAAAAGTACTGGATGGAGCTCCACCATCATCACTCCAGAGAACAGAGTTCCTCCACTGCTCCACAGCTCCTCAATGCTGGGGGGCTTTATACCCCTCTAGCCCACGCCTGGCATTAGGCAGCATGGGCTAGAGAGGTATGGGTCATGATGTTGATCTGCTCCAGAGGGTCCTATTCTATTGGCAGTACTTCTTCTCTACAGGGACTAGACAAGCTGTGTGTGTTCATTTGCACATCTGTGTCAGCATGGGTGCAACTTCATGTAGCTCTATGCATTAATTAGACATGGGTGTCCACAAACATTTGGACATGAAATGTATGTGATCAATTCGGGACTCATGCAGGCAAAATATAGGTATACTAGTGCAGGCTTATTAAATGGTAACCTAGAATATAAAAGGAAAATCAGCATTTCCAGGGTAAAATAACAGGGTGGTAAATCGGGTAGTTGTTTGCATTACAGCATTTCTCTGCATTGGAGCATGTTTATCTCTGTCACCCATAAAAATACTGACAATACATCATTTTCATCAACAAATAAAATCATAATTTGACATATTTAAATTAAGTAGTAGTTAAAGTATTTAAAATGGAATATTGATTTGTTGAATCAGTGTTTTGTGGAACTGGATCTGAGCAAACTGAGCTGATATTTCCTTTTTGTTTGTTTGTTAGTTAGTTTATGTTGAACAAACAGCACAAATATGATCATCAGAAGCTCTATCTGTGTAAATCGTAAAGACTCTTGATGTCCTCTTTACTTACACACATGCATTATTTTAACTGTTACTGGATTAGAAGTCGTACCATAACTGGATTATGAATAATGAGCCTGGGGGTTTGAGAGGTTCACATGCACACACACACACACACACACACACACACACACACACACACACATACACGTGTGGTGTTCAGTTAGTGGCTCATACATGAGGTTATAGGTTATATGAGGAACAACAAACAGACAGACACTTCTTTGGGTCACTGAGAGTTTATGGTGTGTGTTACTGGAATAGTGTGTGTTACTTCCCAAGCCTCCACACTGCTACTGTGTGTGTGTGACCATGCAGAAGCTCTATCTCTCTCACTCTCTCTCTCGCTTTCTTTCCCTCCTACACACACACACACACACACACACACACACACACACACACACACAGCTCTTGTGGATGCCTCATTGTTGAACAGGAAGCCTCATTACTCTGCATGGAGTTGTAGAAAAGCCTGGTCTATGCTGGACTTAACCTAATAGAGGCCCTCACACCAGCAGCTTCCGTGGCCTTTATGGTGGCCCCAGATTACATAAACAAGATTGGTAGAACCAACACATCATAGCTGGGGCATCCTGCTCAGTGTCTCTGCATAGGTGGACAGAGTGTGTGTGTGTGTGTATTGTGTGTGTATTGTGTGTGTGTGTGTGTGTGTATTGTGTGTGTGTGTGTGTGTGTGTGTGTGTGTGTGTGTATTGTGTGTGTATTGTGTGTGTGTGTCTGTGTGTGTGTGTGTGTGTGTGTATTGTGTGTGTATTGTGTGTGTGTGTGTGTGTGTGTGTGTGTGTGTGTGTGTGTGTTACTCACAGTGCTTGCCGTATTGGAAAAGCAGCTTTAACTCTAGCATGTTCCTCTCACCGTTGAGGACCTCAGGGAGTGCAAGTGTTCCCCCTGAAGAAGGGGGAGGGGAAGAACCTCTGTATAATGGATGGTGCAGGCGGTGAAGACATTTTGATATGGGAATTTCCATACATTGCTGAGGGGCCAGTGGGGGCTCCCAGTGAGCTCACCTCCAGAGCGAGCTTTAGTGTGTTACTGGCTTGCAGGAACAGCTCCAATTTACAAATACCATCAGCAAATGGAAAGCACAGCGCTGGTCGCACCTCATGCATGCATGTCCTTGAACGAATCAAACCGAAATGGTTTACTCTTAAAAAAAAAAGAAGAAATTGTACAATAATTAGAACAATAAGAGAGAACGTAAGAGAGAGAGAGAGAGAGAGAGAGAGAGAGAGAGAGAGATTTATAAATGTTTAACATTCTTTAAAGTTTCCTCAAAGCATCATAGCACAAAAATGATCATTCAGAATTAAAACTAACTCTTAAGATGATCTTCACTTCTGGGAAGCTGGAAGTAAATGTTAGATTTGCGGGTTATTTAGATGTGCAGTGTATTTGTGACACTTCAGAATATCTGACGTTTCCACTGGCAGTTTCCTACACTGCTTTCTGCTTAAACTGGGATGTTGGAATTTCTGAGCTACAAGTAGAACATTTTAACTGGAACGCCCCACAAGTCAACTTTCCTACTCTGAAAGTTGGGAGAGCCTCACCAACCCAGAGTTAGAAATCCAAGATGGCCGCACCGCACATCAACAGTAGTCTCACTGAATCTAGAGTGTTCACACAGTAATGTCCAACTTCTATTGAACTTTTTATTTGTGTTTCCATGAAGTTTGGATGAGCAAAGCATTGTATAACGTGTTATTAACTGATATCGCTAACAAGACTAACCTGGAACAGTGCTAACAATGTTATGACATATGGCATATTTTTGTTAGAATCACCATAAAACACTGGTAAAGGATTGTCAGACCAGTTGTGGTAAACTCCAAAGGCTTTACATTTACATTTACATTTAAGGCATTTAGCAGATGCTCCTCTCCTCTCCTCAGAGCGCTTTACTATTTACCCAAGAAGAACCTCAGCTAGTTTGAATAGACTAAAAATTCAAAGATCCTCTAAGTTTAGACTCTACTAAACACAAGTCTGTAAGGAGACCACTCTACGTTTGAAGACAGCGACTGTGGATCTTAAAGGATGGCGGGTCGAGCCGAGCCGTACTTGAAGCTGGAGGGGCTCTTGGTGCAGATCGACTTTTGACCATCGCCATCAATTACTGAAATGGTTCATAATAGATTATCACATGTTTAACTGGATATATTTATATATATATTATTATTTTTTTTTTTTCATTGGAAATCATTCCAAAGTCAGAATTGGAAAACAGAATTAGACCATTGCTAAGATCATAATTCTGTAACATGATTACTTCCTTAAATGTAAAAACTTTATTTATTTATTTATTTGTGTTTTATGTTTTAAACAGTGAAATTAAATTATAATTTAACTAAAAAAAATTATAAGAAGACAAAACAAAAGCACCATTTTTTCAAAATCTTTGGAAATCATTCCAAAATCATAATAGGAAAATTAGACTAATCTTTCATGTCTATTTTTCTAGTACTGTCTAGTACTCTAGCCCCTAGCTGATATTATGACCAATAATAAAATATACTGTAATTATAATCATCCCAGAAGTCCTGGCCACTCTTTTTACCTGCATATCCAGTATGTAGTTCTTTCCTCGCTTTCCAAAACTGTTAGTAGGACAGCTCTTTCGCAGCACTGATAATGAATGCAATAATTACACGTTGTTGAGATAACTGTAAATCATTAAATGACCTAACAAGTAAGGTTATTTTTAAAGGAGAATTCATCAATATTCTCATGGGTACAAGAATACAGGTCAGAAGATCTCTCATTATAGAAGGTGTGTGTGTCCACGCATGCGTGCATGCATGCAACCTTCTGTATGTAAGTTACATTTGCATCCTCTATCCAGCAGTAGACTGTACATGGAAATACAAGAGAACATAGAGTAGAGCCCATTCTCCTCTGTGCTGCTGAAACTACTACGTTCTGGTTCTCATTATCTGTAATTCACTTCAAGAGCAGCTCTTATGAAATCTGACATCCTGTTTGATGCCATCTGATGCTGGCTGGCGTATTTACTGATAGTGAACAAAAGAAGCACTTAGTCATGGCCCGATACAAACATTAACAGCATTCCAAAAGACGTGCCATGCTTAGGTACAGTACAGTCAGCTTACTAGAGCCGCTTGTGTATGCTCTCATTAGCCACAACATTAAAACTACTGAGAGGTGTAGTGATAACGTCGATTATGTGGTACCTGTTAAGGGATGGATCTACATAGCAGTTGGTGTGTTGTGGGTTGTGGGTCTTGTGGGGTCTTTGCGGTATGCAGTGGGCAGCACCTACCAAAGGAAGGACAACCAGTGAACCAGCGATAAGGTAATGGGTGCTGAGGCTCACTGATGCTCATGGAGGTTCCACCTCACAACTTACAGCTTACGTGGTTGCACAAGGGGGACCTACACTACATAAGGCAATTGTTTAATGTTTAAATAATTGTTATGGCTGATTGGTGGAGGTTATTCTCTTGGTGCATGGAGTACAGTATTACTTAGAAGCAGATAGACCTCACAGTTATAGCCAACCACGTTAAAAGTACGGCCAAAATATGGCAGAGTCAGTTTATCACACTAATCCAATGAAACTAATGAGTGAAGACCATCTCAGCCCAAATACACTCAAAACAGTCACATTTTTAATAAGATTACATATTTCCAACAGGGACATACACTGATCCGCCAGACCAGCTTCTGTCTCTGACTTTACATCTACAAGCTGGACCAGGTAGGTAGAAGTGTCTAATAGAGTGGACAATATATATATAGTGGACAGACAGTGTTTAAACACTCATAACACATTTGATACACTCGTACCACCAGCCCAACACACACCACCACACCACCACCATGTCAGTCAGTGTCACTGCCGTGCCAAATGCTACCTGCTCTGTGGTGGTCAGTCTTATAGGGGTCTGTACATTGAAGAATAGGGTGAAAGGAGGCTAAAAACAGAGTCTGCAGAGAAACAGATGGATACAGTCTGGACTTATAGGGTCTGGACTACACAGTGCTCCTGTATGGACAATGAGACAGTGTACATGCATGAAGAGGTGGTGGTGTTATCAGTATGGCTGATCAATGTACTCTCATGTATAAAAATCCCCCTGAAATCCCAGTTTTTACAAGAGAAGAACAAGCCAGATTCACATTATGGAGAAAAGTGGAAAAAAAAAAAAACGGCACAAATGCAGATACAAGGTTTTTGCCAGAGAGCGATGATATGCTTGATCAGTTATTCATATCAGGTTTACTGACACTGCACTGATGCAAATCGCGGGGGCATGTCATGAATGAATCAAAAGTGTACTATCTTGTGGCTTAGGTGCAAAAAAACGTCCTCACTTGTTTAGCTCTGTTATTTGTTATCGGATCTTTGTTTCTTCTGGGTTGACTGTGCATGAAACGTCATCCTCTATTGTTGAATCCACACTTTTCTTTCTGTATATCACAATACGTTCAAGATACAGATACAGGTTCAGGCAAAGCAGCACAGATGTTGATTCTGACGCCACTGAAGCATAAGGAAACACAATTAAGAAACGTTAAATGGATGATATATTATACTGCTGCCAGACATATTAACTCTTGAAAACTAGGAAACCTATTAATCATGTTTTAGAGTGCGCAATTATGTGTAATCCCGACCCGCTCGCCACTGCTTGACTGAATATTGACTGGCCTCATTCGATTGTTTTACCTTGCATAATACCAACCCATTTATCTGCTGTGTTCTGTTGACCAAAGAATAGCATATGAATGATATCCTTGAATAAATTTATGTACATAATTTAGCACATATCCACACTGAGGATAAGCGAGAGATGAAGGTTGTTTTAGTGGTACGGTTATGTATACGTTGTGCGGCGGACCCAATAATAATATGCTATTGGGATGTCTTGGTCTAAATATCTTTCCCCATATGTGGCTTATTAATGAGTTATTTTATTCTCTCTAGGCTAAGAACATTAAATACAGTGGTATTAAATACTCCAGGATGACTTGGACCACAATTAAATGTACATCTACATGCAAAGTTAAGTGTTGAATCTTCTATTTGGATATTTATACACAAACACAATCACATGGTTTAGGTTGGATATGTCATTAATACTACAGTAAAGTACCTTCATATTTTTGTGTGATACGCAAGGATTGTTAAATTTTATTTTTACATTTTTACACATTTCAAGTTTTTACACAAGTCAAGTTTTGCAGTAAAGCCAGTAGCCTGGTCTTCTCTCTTGGTTTTATCCACATTCTTACTGCTGATGCCTGCTTTAAATCAGATTCAGGTCACCACCACATACTCACACTTCAGATATCAATGTTTAGTCTTAATTCAGTTACTGCACTGTATTTTAAATGTGCCTCACTGACAGGTTGTAGAGAAGGACCTCTACTGTAATTATACAGATACACCTGTATTCTCAACTTAGAGAGTCAGGGCTGACTATGACCAAAAAGTGGCCCAATACTGGCCATGGGTAATAAACGTACAACCCTGTGATCAATAGCCAGGACTCTAAGCATTGAGCCGAAACTGCCCAGAAAATGGTCATTTATGGTGTTGTTTTACTGGTGTACAGAAAGCACCAAAAACATGCAAGGAGTCTGAATGGTCAAGATAGGGTGGGCTTGGTACAGTCAATACTCGGCCCATTACAATATACTTAGATCAGCACTGATCCACTGAAACACATCAGCACATCCATCTGTGTGGGTATTGAACCCACAACCCGGTGATTAATAACCGACTGCTCCAACCATTGAGCCACCACTGCTCAGAAAACAGCTGCTTGTAGTGTTCTTCAAAACTGGTGTAAACCAGCACTAAAAAGAACCAAGGGTAATATCAGCAATACCTGACCCGGATCAGAACATCTTTCACTGAACTTACTGCTGGACTCCATACCACTGGACTTCTTAAAATAATGATTGTATTATTAATCAAAACTATGATAAACAATGCATTGTAAATACTAAGCCTCAAGGTCATTGAACTCTTGGTTTGGAGAGAGAATTACACAAAATACCCACAGTTCCTTTATTCTTCTTAGCTGTCCTCAGTGTAATCAGCTTCTTTGGCTTTTACTGACGTCTGGCAGTGACCAACGTACAGTAATTACGGATACGACAGAGTGTCATTATAGGCTCAGGGTTGCTTTGCGTTTTGAAGCTGTGGATGAGCCACTGTAGCCCTGTCTGACCCTTCCCCTTCTGAGCCTTGCGTGTCCTTAATAGCTGTATGCCTCGGAGATCTCTTCACACAGTTATGACATATTCAATGGTTTACTGCTGGTGACTCTGAACCTCGCTAGAAAGTTGATGTCAAAGTCAAAGCCACAGAGCCGGCATATAGGTCACTGCCCAGGCTGCGCTCAACCAGCAGCCTCTTTCTAGAATGACTCGACGTCCATCACCAGCGATCAAGGAGATATTCGAAGATGTACTCTAACCAGATGCGGTCTCTCAGGCTTTGACCCCATTGTTGTCTCCCAGTGCATGCAGGCTGCGGATGATAAATGGATTAATGTAATTACTCCACAGCTCTGCCCACATTCTGTAAGCTGGGTGAAAATTGAGATTCCTAAAGGGCCTCTCACTAATCTGCTGATGGAACGTCCAGCTTCTTCCATCGGCTTAAAGGTGTGGACGGAGCATCTTTGAATCCGAGTGGACTTCAGTATAATTTAAGATGGACATAACTTTAGTTCTTTAGTTCTGGAAAGTGGCCTCAGTTTCTTCCTTTTACTAGCTAGCTAATAGCTGCTTATCCTTCGGTTCATGCTAGCTAGCATCTCACCACTGTGCTAGACATGTGCTACAGTCACTCTTTGCTTATGACGAGCGGTCAGTGGTCATGCATGTTTGTCAGGCCTCTTATCGAACACACCTCGATGCTCGTTACAACACCCATCATTAATTTTGGTAACTGTAGCTAGTGAATTACATTTCCCACAATGCCACATCGCCAATCACTGCAGCATCAACCAGGGGTGTAGCATAACGAGTTAAACGTAGCTAAGCCTGTGTTTCAGTGGGCGTGGTCTTTTTAAAGCGTGGTTTCGTTTCAGGTGTAATACCAGGTTGTCTAAATTACAGCTTTTATGTTTTGTTTAGTTTTTTTCAGGAAACTCAACGACTCAGTGTTTCTGCAGAAGATGTTTTCTCTACACTTCCAAACGTAAATCTCAAAAGCTGCTTCCTCTTCAACACAGTCAATGATGTTGAGGTATGGAAGCCTGGGTTGGTTCAGTAATTGGTTCTCAAAAGCTTCTTTGACTGATTTGATCACATGTTCTTATTTGCCTGTTTCCTTTTCTCTGTGTCTTGATCAGCTCCACATCCTTTCAGTCATTTTCTCACAGTGGACGGATGAACAGAAACATCTGTGGATTGTTTCTGATCAGAATTGGGACTGAAGCTTCTTTTTTTCTTTCCCGTCTCTCAGAGGTGAAAGGTTTAAGAGCTGTTTATCTGATGGGCTTCATTTTAGTGGTACATTGTTTTTAGATCTTCAGAACAGTCTCTTGTACTTCATGGCTGTTTTGACAAAAAAAGACATAAATGAAAGAGGGTCTCGATATTAGTGTGTGCAGGTCTTTGGCTCTAGTATATTAGTATATTAGCTCTGAATATTTGAATCTGAATGATACCTTCTCTTGTTAAGAGGTCAATCTGCTGAAAACAAGCCTGAGAATAACAAAAAATGAGAGGAAATGGAAACTTGTTGGTGTTGGAAGGTTTGTTTTGTAATTCTGCGGCCTGTTCTCTCAGGAGACACCTAATTACCTGTCCATTCTCAAGCGTAGGTTAACCCAGTTGTGGCTGGAGATGTTACCCTAATCTTTTGTACTCTCAAACTAAAGGTGTCATCCCTTTTCTCACGTATCAGCGTGGTCAGACTTCTCTCACATGAGGTCTCTCTCTCTCTCTCTCTCTTTTTTTTCTCTTGCTTGCTCTATCCTGATCACTGCAGTGACCTCCTTTACCACTTCTGAGCTGTTTAAAAAGACAGATTCTCACCTTTCTGTTTGATATTTTCTCCTTGTAGCCCGACAGCAGGTCGACATACCAAGCGTTGATCAATGAGTGGCGACAGAGGCAAAACAACAAGACCCCCCTCATTAAGTAACAGAGCAATCAGTCTGGATTTTGCAATGCAAACAAGGTAAACAAATAATCCGGATAAGTAACTAAATCAATCCTCGATTGGAGAGCCGACATCTGACATCTGTGTATTTATGATGAAATGCCGAGTCAAAGGTTACAGTAAAAGCTAAATCTCTGGAAGCTAAATCTCAGTAGATATATTTAGATAGATAATAGATATTATTTGTTGTTATTGTGATAAATCACTTTATGTGACAATATGCTTTTTAAACTATATCAGTACTTTAAGAACATATGGAGAGCATAATCAGCTTTGCTTAACTGATTTACGAGAGTGCAGGGTTTGAAATCATTGTGATCGTAATATTGATTATTTTTGGTCAACATCTCACAATATTAAATCAATGTAGTGAAAATGCCTTAAAGTATCATGCTAGTCTTTTGCTATCGCCCACAATTCCACAATCTTTCCAGGGTTTTCCCAGAGCTGAGTCTCAGTGATAAACCTTGTGTAAGCCACAGCTGCTTTACATACAGAGTTAGAGATAAAGATCCACAGTTGTAATCTGCGGTACATGGATATGAGTGAACAGACTGATCTGTTGTAAACGTCTTGGAGAACATCTTGTTATCTCAGTCAGTGGTGTTGTGAAGCTGAAGGCCAAACAGGCACCTTGGAAACACCACGAAATGGTTTTCCATGTAGGGTTGAGTGATTTATTCACCACTTAAAAGAAAACATGGCACGTGCAAACAGGCGCCTACTTTTCCAGTACTGGCCCAAATTTGACAGAGCGCAACTTACACTATATGGACAAAAGTATTGGGACACATACTTATTCTTTGTTTCTTCTAAAATCTAGGCTATTAAAAAGAGCAGAGAGTCCTGTCTTTACTGTACTGGAAGACTGTCTACTAACTTTTGGAGGAACATTGCTGTGAAGATTTAGTTGATGACAGGGGGCTTTATACTCATTTAGCCTATGTCTGCTACATTTGCACATCTATATCAACAATGGATGTAACTTAAAATAGCTCAATGCATTCATTAGAAAGGCTGTCCACAAACATTTGGACATATAGTGTATGTAGAATCCTTATGTAGTCATATGGCGTCTTCCACGGTGAAGACGAAGACCTAAGTGATGTCGCCTATCATTACGCTTAGCTTAACTCTGCCTCTAAAAATACTAGGCATGCTGAGGATGAGGTCATACCGTTTTGCTGGAGATATACCGAGTATATGATTACAGGCTTTTGTCTCCATCATGAATTCGCTATTTGTCAGCACAGTGTCGAAGCAGGCCGCCACACATTGACATGTTTTGCTGAAACAGGCCAGCGAAAGCTACGAACCCTCAACTCCTAACCCTCAGCATGGCAACATGAACACATCAGTTGTGTGAACTGTTTGGCGTTCCAGCTGAGTGTGGAGGAAAGTTTTCATTTCAGATGGAAAGAGAAGAAATACGACTGACTTCACTGGACAGAAACACACACACACACACACACACACACTCACTTACACACACAATCAAACACACACTCAGAAAGAGAAGCATCAGAGAGCTCTCTAGACTAAAATAGACTTCCCTGTAACCCTAAATCTGTCCTTACTCTATACCATCTATACACATCTATACACATCTATACCATCTATACCATCTATACACATTTATACCATCTATACACATTTATACCATCTATACCATCTATACACATCTATACCATCTATACCATCTATACACATTTATACCATCTATACACATTTATACCATCTATACACATTTATACCATCTATACCATCTATACACATCTATACCATCTATACCATCTATACACATCTATACCATCTATACCATCTATGCACATTTATACCATCTATACCATCTATACACATCTATACCATCTATACCATCTATACACATTTATACCATCTATACACATTTATACCATCTATACCATCTATACCATCTATACACATCTATACCATCTATACCATCTATACACATTTATACCATCTATACACATTTATACCATCTATACACATCTATACCATCTATACCATCTATACACATTTATACCATCTATACACATTTATACCATCTATACCATCTATACACATTTATACCATCTATACCATCTATACACATCTATACCATCTATACACATTTATACCATCTATACACATCTATACCATCTATACACATCTGTACACATCTATACCATCTATACCATCTATACACATCTATACCATCTATACACATCTATACCATCTATACACATTTATACCATCTATACACATCTATACACATCTATACTATCTATACCATCTATACACATCTATACACATCTATACACATCTATACCATCTATACACATCTATACACATCTATACCATCTATACACATTTATACCATCTATACACATTTATACACATCTATACACATTTATACACATCTATACACATTTATACACATTTATACACATCTATACACATTTATACCATCTATACACATCTATACCATCTATACACATTTATACCATCTATACACATCTATACACATCTATACCATATATACACATCTATACCATCTATACACATCTATACACATCTATACACATCTATACCATCTATACACATCTATACACATTTATACACATCTATATCATCTATACACATCTATACACATCCATACACATCTATACACATCTATACTATCTATATCATCTATACACATTTCCCAGTCTCAGCTTTACATGAGAAGGATAAACCTCCTTCACTTTCAATTGCAGTCAATGTAAAAACATTTTTCCAGGCCATTCTGGAGGATTTCTATGGATCCGTTCATAATTCAATTCAGATACAACATAAGGAACAACTGATTCACACTATGTCAAAAAGTGATAAACAAGTTATTATTTTTTTTTACATTACATTAATGATCTTATTAACTTATATTCAAAATTGCTCAAACTGATAAATAAATAAATATTTCCTGATATCGGATTATTTAAATCAGAATGAACTTTTAAGAACAGTTCTTTTAAATTGTTCTTTTAAAATAATATAAAGCACCCAGTAAACACACACTGGAGTAAACACACTGCTGTCAAGGCCTCCTAATAGAAAATGTTCACCTAATAGAATTTAAAAATTGACACTGTAAAACTATTTTAGTGATACTTTAGTCATTTTGAGTGTTTTCTAGGTTTGAATTGATGGTAAAAGTTGCTAAACTGGAGTGCTCAATATTTCTGTCCTCGAGGTCCAAAGTGCAATGTTCATGGTGGGCTAAAAAAGACAAATAACAAACAAACAAATAAGGGTAAGTATTTCCCAGTATTTCTATATTTTAGTATTTTATAACACTAAACTGCATTTTGTCACTAAAATATTAAATCTAAAAATAAAATTGTAAGGATAAATAAGAATTTAATTAAATAAGAAATTCATTGATAATACATTGTAAAAAAAATAATAATTCATGGTATTACAAATATCAGTTATCTTATTGGTGAGGGTTATGAGAACACTTTAGCTGAATAATTAGTTAGAATTTGTTGCTCCCACATGAAATGATTATATATTAGGTTAAATTGGCCAGTCGAGTTTTTGGCATCAGATACGCCTCTGTTTTATGATCTATAAGTCATGGATATGATTTACATCAATGGCAAAAATGCTATGCTAAAAATATTACTTAAATTGAAATTCAGTATTATAGAATGTTAGTTGCATTGTACTGGTGGTCTAGCTCTGAAAGAAAGACAAAAAATAAAAAACTGAAAGAAAGAATAATAAAATAATTGACTAGGCAGAGTACAATGTACAGGCCAGAGGGGGTTAATGTATGACTAGGTGAGGGCAGGTCCAGCAATACTGATAAACTGGTTTTTATAGCTCTCTGAGTGTGGAACTGCCTGCCTGCCTCATACTGATACTCAGAAACTCCACAGAACGTGTCGACTCACAGCAGCACAGATCTGAGAGACTTCATAAGAAAATGACTCATCTTTTATTTAAACAGCTTTTAATTTGACTATATCTTAATTTTACTGACCAACAGTTAATTCAATTTGCATTAAATGCATTAAGCATCAATAAACCTCATCTCTGTCTAATTTTATTTTTTTACTTAACTCTTTTTTTTTGAGTTACTGCTTTGCAACAGCAAGGCCTCTGTTTTACAGTCTGCTGTATATGTTTTGAATGTAATTACTAATATATTATCCATTATATATCAATATATTATCAATTATATATATATATATATATATATATATATATATATATATATATATATATATATATATATATGTGTGTGTGTGTGTGTGTGTGTGTAGAGAATTGTATTGTACTATTGTATTATTGCAGTATATATATATATATATATATATATATATATATATATATATATATATATATATATATATATATTTGCATATAACTCTTATGGTGCATTTCCCTTCTGAGTGATTTTTTGAGATTTTACCTAAATATACTTTTGACTATTGACTATTAGCGATACTAATTAACCCACTTTTACTTTATAAATGTTACAATTTACGCTGCAAACAACATGATTTTCCCTCGTCAGCTCTGCTGTAACACACAGGCTCACACAGTTACATGCCTACATTTACATTATATCCACACCCATTATATATACACACTCATTCACAATCCAGCTGCTCTTACAACTATAAATAAAACATATTTTGATTAAATAAACTAAATGGTCTTTTTAAGAGCCACTATACTGCCTTACTCCTCCCCTAATGTGAGTAATATCCCGTCATTCTAAAGGTAGGTTAGTTAAACTAGTCTAGTTTAATATGGACCTGACTTGGTCAGTAGTGCTTATTTAATAAATGAAACAATTTATTCAGCAAACAACAAATATTTCCCTCCATCAGCACTGTCAACTACAGCACACAGCTTTACACGGCCACATACTCCCACACTCACACACACACTCACACACACTCACACACACTCACAGCACAGCTGTTCTCCAAACTATAAACACCCTAAAGTACAGTACTAAAGTAAAGACACCCACCGTTAAAGCTAGACTGGTCCAGAGCCCCTGCACTGCCCCAGTAGTCTCCTAATGTGAGTAATATTATATAATCCGGCTGTAGAATGAAGAAAGAGGCATCTCTCATTCCTTCGTGTGGCCAAAAGGTGGCACTGTTGAGTTTCCCAAGATGCCCCACAGAACATCCTCACTCACTTTTCTGTGTCTCGAATAGTCTTCTGTATTGTTCAAATCTTTATTAAACTCTGCTTTGGGCTGAAAGTAGTGGGGTTTGATGAGGGGCCTGCTTTTTTTTCTGGGACCTACAAATGAGCCCCTCAGTGTGTTTCCATATAAAGGGTGTATCCGGGTGTTTCTGGGTGTTTTAGAGGGTTTGAACTTGGACATGTTGTGACAGGCTGCTTGTGATGACTTTTCCAGAGCTTAGGAGTCCAGAGAAGACCAGAGAAGACCTCCTGCCCTGGCGTGTGAGGAGCTGGGCTGATGTTTGGAGATGTTTGGAAAGAGTTAAGGGTCCAGCTGACAGTCAGCTGATAGGCTCTGACAGACGGGGAGAGAGAGAGAAAGAGAGAGAGAGAGAGAGAGAAAGAGAGAGAGAGAGAGAGAGAGGGAGAGAGAGAGGGGAAAAAAAAAGTTTTGTTTCTCTACTAATATGTTAATCAGCTGTCCGGGACAGCGCTCCCATTGGCTGAGGCGCCGAGTCAATTTTACAGTGGGGCGCTGACGTCACGGCAGCTATAAAGCTCAGCAATGCTTTTAAACCCAATCTGCCCCGTGTGTGTGTGTTAGAGTGTGTGTGTAGCCTACCAGTGTGTGTTCACTTTAAAAAAAAAAAAAGCAAAAAAAAAAAAAAGCAAAAAGCACTCCTGCACGCGCAGGGCACACTCTTCTGTCCAAAGTGGACGAGTTGGGGTGTTAGGCTGCGCGAGGTGTTTGTTTCGCTGGTTTTACGCAGCGCCGTTTCTGCGTCCCCACGTCACGATGCGCCGCTGAAGACAGACAGAGAGAAGACAGCGAGATGTTCTGAGACAAGAGAAAGTTTCCCTTTATTCCTCCTCGAGAAGAGAGGAGGGGTGGAAGAAGGACAGAAGAAGGGGATGCATCTGTGCGCAAAGGAAAAGTGCTCGTGTTCTGGAAGTAGGAGTTGCACCGTCGAAGATCAGCGAGGACTTTTCTGGTGAAGGAGAAACGTCAAGGTTCTCGCGCTCTCCTTCAGCTCTTTTTTTGGGGGGGGTTGTTTTGTTTGTCGTCCTTCGAGAAGAAAACCAGAACAACCAGCAAGCTGGCTCACTCTCTTCTCAGCCAAGCCGTGCCGCCAGCCGCTCTTCACCCTCTTTGGAGGACTGTCAACAGCAAGAGGATGGCATCAGAGCTGGCGATGAGCAGCTCCGACCTGCCCACCAGTCCCCTGGCCATGGAATATGTTAATGACTTCGATCTGATGAAGTTTGAGGTGAAGAAGGAGCCCGTGGAGCCCGAGCGAGGCAGCTTGAGCCACCAGTGCAGCCGCCTGCTCGCCGGGGGCTCCGTGTCTTCCACGCCGATGAGCACGCCGTGCAGCTCGGTGCCTCCCTCGCCGAGCTTCTCGGCGCCCAGCCCGGGCTCCGGGAGCGAGCACAAGAGCCACCTGGAGGACTTCTACTGGATGACGGGCTACCAGCAGGCTCAGCAGCAGGCTCAGCAGCAGCAAGCGCAGCAGCAGCAGCAGCAGCAAGCGCAGCAGCAAGCCCAGCAGCAGCTCAACCCAGAGGCGCTGGGCTTCAGCCCCGAGGACGCGGTGGAGGCGCTGATCAGCAGTACGCACCAGCTCCAGCCCTTCGACGGCTATGCCAGGGGGCAGCAGTTCGCCAGCGCGGCCGGCCCAGGAGGCGCCGTGGCCGGGGACGACATGGGCTCAGCCGCCGCCGTGGTCTCAGCCGTGATCGCCGCCGCGGCAGCGCAGAACGGTGCCCCTCACCACCACCACAACCACCACCACCACCACCACCAAATGCACCACCACGGGTCCTCCGGCACCAGCGCCGCTGCTGCCGTGGGCTCCTCCGGAGGACACCACCAACACCAACACCACCAACACCACCAGCAGCAGCAAGGTCAGGAGCAACCCGGGTCCCTCCATGCGCACCACCACCACCACCACCACCAGCAGCAGCACGGGGCGGACGAGCGCTTCTCGGACGAGCAGCTCGTCACCATGTCCGTGCGCGAGCTGAACCGGCAGCTCCGCGGCGTCAGCAAGGAGGAGGTGATCCGGCTGAAGCAGAAGCGCCGCACGCTGAAGAACCGCGGCTACGCGCAGTCGTGCCGCTTCAAGCGCGTGCAGCAGAGGCACGTTCTCGAGGGCGAGAAGACGCAGCTGCTGCAGCAGGTGGAGCACCTCAAGCAGGAGATCGCGCGCCTGCTGCGCGAGCGAGATGCCTACAAGGAGAAGTACGAGAAGCTGGTGGGTGGAGGTGGTGGTGGAGGAGGTGGAGGGGGCTTCAGGGAGAGCGGAGCGAGCTCGAGCAGCGACAACAACCCCTCGTCTCCAGAGTTTTTCATGTGAGTCCTGCTGCACCTCAAGTCTGAAAGAGAGAGAGAGAGAGAGAGAGAGAGAGAGAGTGAGAGAGAGAGAGAGATATACTTTCTTTAAAGTAAGTTTTTTTGCTTTTTTGTTCTGGTCAGTCAGGCCTGGCAGTCTGTCTGCTGTTGTTGTTGTTGTTGTTGTTTTTGTTTGTTTGTGTGGAGAGACTCAACTTTTACAGTATATCATTTTTTTTTCATGCAAAACCTCCCAAATCCACCCTCCCGCTCAAACCCACACAACTTTTTGTTTCTTCATTTTGCTCAGTGCATTCATTTCCTTTTTCATTATGTATTTTTTTGCACCATCGAAACTCAGAACTCCAAACTTCCCGACTTGCAGTGTTTTTCCTTTTTGAATGGGATTGCTGTTTTTATTCCCCTTATTTTCCCTTTTCTAAAAGCATGCACCCACATGCACCAACGGTCAACTGAAGCTCCTCAGCGTTCTCTGTTTTTGCATCATGTTTTATTGTTGCTTTAAACACAGAACCCAAGAAGAACCCTCGCCGCAAACCCTGCTGCTCTCACCTCCCGCTAGAAAACGACTGTTTTGTTTTGTTGTTGTTTTGGTGGCACTTCTGTTTTCCCTGAAGTCTCAAAGTCTGAAAGTCTCAAAGTTCTGAGGACCTGCAGTTCCCCATGATCATCTCGATCATCTCGATCATCTCATGAGTCCTGCTTGCTTGCTGTTTTGTTTTTTGTTCTGTGTTTAACAAAAAGAAGAAAACTAAAAAAAAGACTGTTTAAGAACAACATAAAGACTTTAAACAAACAAACAAACAAACAAACAGACAAAGAGCAGAAAGACAGAACGAGAGAGACGGTATCGTACTCTTCGTATTATCGCCTGCATGCTGGACATGTACGGTTTTCTTGGTTTTCTTTCCTTCCTTTGTTATTTTTTATTTTGCTTGAAAACTGAACAATTTGTACTCGGATAACTCCAGCATGGCATTCATCCTCTTCCTTTATTTGCCGGCTCACTTTTTTGCTTGGAATACGTGCAAAAAAGTGAAAGAGCATCCCACCAACCTACCAAACCTACCAACCAACCAACCAACCAACCAACCATCCCACCCTGCTGAAAACAGAGCGAGAATTAAAAACAGGCTCCTCAGAGCCTCGCTGACCTGCACAGCAGGCTTTTTCTGCTGAAACTGGAAGCGATGTTTGAAGGGACAAGGACTGTGCTTAAAGAGGAGCTCCGTCTCCGGGACTTTTAAAGTCTTAGTTACTCTGTTGGCTCGTTGTTCTCACGACTGTGTAATAAACCAACTGTTTTTCATGTGAAGCTTAGGAGCAGTTGTGTTCTCTGTGAGGTATAATATTGAGGGTGTAAGCTGTTATGCTCCTGGTTGATGATAATAATAATAATGATGATGCTGATGGTGAAGATAACGATGCTGATGAGGAGGATGCCATAAGATCATGAGATTTAAGACATGGTGGTTTTGATGGTAGGGTTCACATCCCATGCACTAAACTGAGTTTCCCGATTCTAGTTTTAGTGTTAACCTATACTGGAAGGACCCAAAGCGTATGTATGTGTGTATAAGTGTATTATACAGCAGCAGGAGTGTTTGTTAGGATGCGGACTGCCAGCTTTTTTTAGCAGCATGTGCTTGCCATGAACACAGCAGCAGTTTGACAGATGTAGCCCCTCTTCCAGCCTACCACTGACTGTATTAAAATACCAAAGTATTAAAGCAAAAGAAGAACTGGGAAACGGTGCATTTTGCAAAATGCAGATCTAAACTATTTGGACTGAGTTGCACTAAAATGTAGCCTGTAGCTAATCACACAATATATATATATATATATATATATATATATATATATATATATATATATATATATATATATATATATATGTATGTATGTATCACACAGTGGAATCTTATCTTAGAACGCTAATTTAAGAGACATATCTCATGGCATTGCTGGAGAATTTATGAATGCAATCTTATTACGTTACATTGTCAAGCAGGACTAGTTTCTTTTCTCTTAAAAATGGATTCATTATTTACAAGGCAATAATATAATAATCAATAATGTCTGGACATTGTTTTATAGTCAGGGATTGAAACCCTGCTTGTATAAAAAAAATGGGAATATACCATTCATCAATAAAATTTTTTAAGTATGTTAATTAAATTTTTTCTCATATATATTTTGCTGTGCAAAATTATTTCACTCACTAACCATATGTGATGTTCATATGTGCTTATTTTCATTTCATACAATTCTATGATATGCAATAAAAAATGCAATTCGGGCTTCATAAACTCTGTGTCCTCTGGATGTTCATGGGTTGGTGCGGAGGTTGTTGATCGGACGGTACCGTACCGTATATCTGAATAGAACTGAACAGAAGTGGGTCAGTCGTTGTTTCATTTCACATAGCATGGATTCAGAGAAACTGAGTGAAGCGCAGTTTTGAATGTGAGGCACTGAACGGTCCAGCGAGGACCTTATATCCCTATATTACTCTGAATCAGAATGAGCAGAACCTGGAAGAACGTCACGTTCTACCACAGTGGTTGGCTGATAGGGACTGACTGTCATAAAGAATAACGGCACTTCCTAAGAAGCTGGCTGCTTCGCCGGACGCTCCAGTCCACAGCAAAGCCTATGAATATTTATTAAAACTGTGTTTAGTGATTTGAGTGAATATCTCAGGATCTTCCTGCCGTTTTCAGCAGGGTTTATTCTGAGTTCAGTACATTTGAACACACATATATGTATGTTATGCGGTGGAGCGTTTGGGACATGGCGTACAGCAGTGTGTGCTAGTTTCATGTTTAGTCAGTGCATTAGCATTTCT